>NC_058132.1:39644781-39671623 GCF_016433145.1 Gracilinanus agilis
GAGAGAGAGAGAGAGAAAAGAGAGAGAGAGAGAGAGAGAGAGAGAGAGAGAGAGAGAGAGAGAGAGAAAAGATGAGACAGAAGAACCCTCAGATCACCTAATGATTATAGCAGATTCCCTCAGGGGCCTACCCTCAGGACAGTGACCAGCAAATAAGAGCCCTACCTATCTCTTTTTTGTTTTTATTGGGCAGAGGGAGTCAAATAGGAAGAGCAGGTCAGGATGAGCCTAGATCTAATTTTACCATCTTTAATCTTTGCCCTCTTCCCATCTAACCTCTCCTTCTTTCAGACTTCCACATCACTGTTAAAGAGTGCCACCAACCTTCTGGTAGTCACTCAGCCTCAACCACTCTTGCTCTTCTCATATATCCAATCCATGGACTGTCATTTTCACCTCCATCATTCTCACACAGGTCTTCTTCCTTCTACTCACATAGCCAGGAGGGCCAGGAATGGACATGGTTCACAAAAATCAAGAGAGGAGAGAAGATTCAGGGAGAGACAGAGAAGCACAGTTTCAAAGACTGCAGAGAGGTCAAGAAAGATGCCAACAGTCATTAGATTTGACAAGTGAGGAACCATTAATCACTTTAGAGGAGGAAGTTTCAATAGAATATCTAGATCAAAAGCCAGACTCAGAAGTTTTAGAAGATATTAAGAGGAGAGAAAGAGTTGATACCTAGGGTCAAAGAGTTTAGCCAAGAAGGGGAAGAGACATACAGGGTGATGTAGTTATTCAGTTACTTCAATTATGTCAGATTCTTCATGCTCACTTTGGGGGTTTTTGTGACAAAGATATTAGAATGGTTTTTCATTTCCTTCTCCAGCTCATTTGACAAATGAGGAAACTGAGACAAATGGAGTTAAGTGCTCAGGGTCATACACCAACAAGTCTCTGAGGCCAGATTTGAACATAAATCCTCCTGACTCCAGAGAGTTCACTTCAGAGGAGGTTTACTGCTCTATCTGCTGAGCTACCTAACTGCCCCTTCAGGGATTTTCTTTGTTCTTGTTCTTATTTAGGAGATTCATTCAGACACCTAAAAACCAAAAAAATGGACACTTTTGAACATGTCAAAAGAAAACATAATCATGTCTCTGTTTTTGTTCAACAATATAAAAATATCTCAAGCACCTACTATGTTAACAAGTCATCAGGCATTATTGAATACCTACAGTGTGCCAAGCAAGCACTTTGTTAAGCTCTGGGGATGCAAAGGAAAGCAAAAGACCTTCACGGAGCTTATAGTCTAATGAGGGGGTGGGATAACAAGATAGAGAGAGGATAAAGTGGAAGTCTTCCCAGAGGGAAAGCACTAGCATGCTAAGGGTCCTAAGAAAAGGTCTTTTACAGAAGGTAGGATTTTAGCTTCAGCTTGAAGGAAGCCGAGATGTAGAACAAAGAGTAAGAATTCCAGCTGTGGGAAACAGTTCATGCACGTATCACTGGATCAGGGAAGTAAGGTGTAAGAAGACTAGGAAGGTAGGTGGGAGCCAGGCTGTGAAGGGCTTTAAATGCCAAACAGGTTTTCTATTTGATCCTGGAGGTAAAACAGAATCACTGGCATTTCTTGAATAGGAGATGCATGGGTGGGGGTTGACAGGGTCAGATTGGCACTTTAGGAAGATCACTTTGATAGCAGAACAGAAGATGGATCGGGGTGGGGAGACCAGCCAGGGAGCTCAAACTTGGAACAGGCCAGGCATGAAGCAATGAGAGCTTGCACCAGGATGCTTGCAGTGTCAGAAGAGAGAAGGGGGTAGAGACAGGAGTCAGAAGTGACACCAAACTGTGAACCTGAGTGGCTGGGAAGAGAACAATTATTTCTATAATAAATGATTTCCATATCTGCATTTTGAATTAGAGGCTCAAGTCAGCTCATTGACCTTAGTATACATTCCTTTGTTTTTAGGACTCCAAGGAATGTCTCCCTGCCTCCTAGGGCCTGCAATATAGAGAGGGAAGATAACGAAGCTCATCTTGCTCAGTCAATTAAAAAAAAAGAACTGGCTTTGACTAGGAGTTATTGCTAATGACATGACACTAAATACATGACTGCCTACCATCACCCAGAGATGGGCAAGAGTTGAGAGTTTTGATGGATCATCTCCCCCATTGGCCATTTACCAGTTAGAGATGTCTTGGGATGTTCAAGGAAGGGGCTGAATAATGAACTCTCACACTGTATTTATGGACCTGCATGATGGGACTTAAGGAATATTAATTGTCCATGGATCATAAACCATTAATTTATTGGTTAATATTAACCTAATCAATAAATTGATTTTTTGCCCAGAAGCCAATCTTTCAAAATTTTAATTGTCACAGGAGGATGGTGAGAAGTACAGAATTTGGGGAAATGGGAAGGTTAGGGAGGAAAGATGATGAAAATAATAATAATAGCAATCATTTATATAGGGCAGTGAAGTGTTTCCATAGTGCCAACAACCCTGGTCCTAGACTCAGACTCATCTTCCTGAGTTCAAATCTGTCCTTATACACTTACTGGCTGTGTGACCCTGGGCAAGTCATCTAACCCTGTTTGCATCACTTTCCTCATCTGTCAAGTGAGCAGGAGATGGAAATAGCAAAGTACTCCAGTATCTTTGCCAAGACCCAAATCAGATCACAAAGTGTCAGATATAACTGAAAACAACTGAATAACAAAAACATTTACATTGTGCTTACTGTGTGCCAGGCACTACGCTAAGTACTTTATAATTATTATCTTACTTAACCCTTACAACAACACTTGGAGTAGATGCTATTATTCTTACACTTGAGGAAACTGAGGCAAAGAGAGTTTAAATGACTTGCCCAGGGTCATATAGCTAGGAAGTATCTGAGGTCAGATTTGAATTCAGCTCTTCTTGACTCCAGGCCCAATTTTCTATCTATCATGCCTAAATTCAGTTTTTGTATTTTGTCGAAGGTTTTTTCTGCATCTCTTAAGATAATCATGTGATTTCTGTTAAGTTCAGTTTTTGAAATGCTGATTTCAGGATGTCCATGGGAAGTACAATTCAAAATGTGCGGTAGACAATTGGAGACGCAAGACTGGAGGTCAAAGAGAGGTTAGGATTGGATAAACGGACCTGAAAGTCCTCTGCATAGAGATGTTTGCTGAATCTATGAGATCTCCAAATGAAGTGGAATAGAGGGAAAAGAGAAGAGGGTCTTGGGGGACACCCATGGTTAACAGGCATGACTAGGTTGAAGTTCCAGCACAGGAGATGGCATGTGCCAGGCACTGTGCTGTCTGCTGGGGTGTAAAGTTTCCTGTTCCCAAGGAACTTGAATTCTCTCTGTTGATGTTTTGTTATTTCATAAATTTATAAATCAAATGTCCATCTGTCCAACTCTTAATCTCTCTTTCTCTCTTGCTCAGAATTTTTCCAGAGTTGAAAAAGAGCACTAATCTTGACAATTGAGGCTGGCTCCATGTATCCAGAATCTACCACGGGCTCGCCAGCAAGGCTCTCCCTGCGACAGACGGGCTCCCCAGGAATGATTTACAGGTGATTTTCTTCTCTCATTCTGATGATGCTTGAACAGCTCCCTCCCTTCCCTTTGAAGCTTAAAGAAGTCCACCTTTCCTAAGATACAAACTCCCCTTTCCCTTTCCCCTCCAACTTCTAGTCTGAAACAGCTATTTTCCTTGTGATATAATTAGGAATATGCAGACATTTTCTCTTTTATTCTCAAAGGGAAATTTGGAGGAGAGGGAAACAAAACAAAAATTATCGTAGGTGAGATCAGAGGGTAGCTTTCCCATTTTTCCCCCCATTCAAATGTTCTACTTGAGACCAGAGACTTTTCATGTGATCAGAAAAATGGTCTGGTCCAGTTTTCTTTTTTTTCTAACATTAACACATAATGGCCCTATAGGCCTTGTCTTTTCTGCTGCCCTTAGGAAGTGTAGAAAGATAACCCACATAAAACATGGAGTTTAGAAGCGTGTCCTAATTTCCTTGATCCCTTTATTACGGGACCACTCTCAGATTCAGAATATGATTTTCTTTCTTTTCTTAAAGTAAATGTTGAAACTAAAGTTGAAAATAGTTTAAATGTTTTTCTCAAGTGCCTCTGCCCAAGTCCTACTCTAAAGTCTTGCTGTGGTTCAGAGGCATCTCTGGATTCCCAAAGGCTATGTTGCCAGTAGAGAATAAACTGAGGCTGTTTCTACCATGCTGGATAGCTTCAAGAACAGGCCCAGTAACATATAGACTATGACTGCGGTATGAGCACTGGCCCAACTAAGGGTTGAGAGGCTCAGCCACCAACAAGGTGACCACTAGAGGATGAATTCATTCTTTGGCCATGGCAGTCTGTGAAACAAAGGAAAATACAAAATGGCTTTGGTACCTTTAACCAGAATGGTGACATTGAGGCAGAGGCTGCTAAGAACCATTGTTTTTAGACAACCTTTAAATATTCATTTAACAGCTTATACCATAAATATAATGTCTTTGCTCCTTGGCCAACAAGCTAAGATAGATAGATATATATATAGACATAGACATAGACATAGATATAGATAAAGAAACACTACTGGAGGAATTGAGGCAATATCACCTGAGTATTGCTCTGAATGTCAAAAGACCTAAAAAGAAAGCTTCCAGCATGGCAGGTGGATTCCTTGTAGAAAAATTACAGGCTGTCATGAGCAAGAATGACTAGGGGTTAGAAAGTATGGATAGGTGGTGGGCTCTAGCAGGAAAGGGAAAGCCCATATAGATGAGGTAAAAAAAAACACCAAAATACTAAAAGACTAGAAAATCAGAATCCCTGCTCAATCCTCAGGTCCAAACCTGATAGAAGCTTAAAAGTGTTTTATGCCAAAGGAAGTCTCCTCATCATTTCACCAGGAAAGCTCCATCCCCCCCCCCCAAGCTCCAAAAAGAAATGTAGATTTGTGTCTTGTTTTGTTTTGTTTTGTTTTCAAATGTGCAGCCTTAAGCATTGTTTGGGAACTTTTTCCCTCCCTCCTCCCACCTGATGCATTTGATTTGTTCTAAATTGAATTTTGTATTAAAAACACAAGAGTGGACGAGGGCTAGATTTCTTATTCCTCATTTCCTCCAGTGTGTGCCTTTTAGTAAAAATGGGCAGGCACACACTACTGAGAGTTGCAGAAGCCTGTCGTGAGCCTCTCATTCCATCTGACACTGGGTGGAGCTCTTGTAGAATTTATCCCAGCCTGCTAAGTTCTCTTCCCAAAGAGAAACACAGTGAACATTTAAAGAGGCACGATAGTCAGTGGCAGAGAGAGGCGAGCCCTGCATGTATGATGGTGATAATGGGGATGGTTTCCATGCTTGACGCTCCTCTGTTGTTAATGTCATTGTGGACTGTCTTTCTCTCTCTCTCTTTTCCTTTCCTTTGCTGTCGGAAGTACTCGATACGGGAGTCCCAAAAGGCAGCTCCAGTTTTACAGGTAACAGAGTCCTTTATTTTCTCCTAAGCTAGAAGCTAGTGGCAGGTCAGGGAGAGGGGTGGGAAGGCCTGACCCTGGGGGAAGTTGGCACCTGGAGGTGCCCTTCATTAGCCAAGACCTTTGTGAGATAGGATAATCCTACAAATTTCAAGTAGGGTACTGAGATGTTTCCATTGGAATACAAATTCCTTGGTATGTTCTCATGGTTGGTTCGTTTCAAGGGATCATCTGCTCTTGGGATAAGTGCAGTATACCCACTGGAATAAGAGTTCCTTGGTTTGGTCTCATTGCTGGTTTCTTGGGGGGTCATCTGCCCATGGGCACAGGCCTTGTTAATAAGTAAATGTCTTGGCGGAATTTTAAGAAACCAAGTGACTTTTTCCCCATTAAGCTATCCTCTTGAGCCCTCAATGTTTGAGGACTTATGTGAATCTAAGAATCCCATGAACATAATCACAGATCTAGAAATGGAAGGGATTTTAGAAGTCTCTGAGTCCCTCATTCTGGTGAAAATTTTTAAATTTACATTTTGCAGGAAACTGAGGCTGGCAGAGACTTGCTCAGGGTCACACAACTCAGGGAAATGAAATAGCATGTTGAATGCTTTGCAAACCTTAAAGCAATATATGAACACTAGCTCGTAGTGATGGTAGCAGTAGTAGTAGTAAGTGTCTGAGACAGACTTTGAATCCAGGTCTTCCTGACTCTAAGCCCAGCAAGGGGACTGTGATTTCTTCAGTGTTGAAATTCCTTCCCCATAACAGTCACTTTCTAGAAGTCTAACATTGGTCAGTTTCCTGGCATCCTTCCATTTTTTCATAAAGAAGAAAAAGCCCAGAACCAGTGTGAAAAATGGAAGGATGCCAAGAAGCAGACCAGGAAAATAAATGAATTACCTGTAGGTGTTGCTGCTATATAACATTGCCTTGAGCATAGCCAGGGAAATGTCACAAGAGACTTCGTGGGTGAAGGGCCAGCCTTGAAAACAGGATGAGTGGCCAGGGTGCCAGGCTCACCTTTTAGGGCATCCTGTGTGACCACTGGACTAGCTGTGTGACCTTGGACCAATTATTTAATCTCTCTGTGCCCCCAGGCAACTCTCTGAGACACTGAGTTGCAGAGCTCCAGACCTAGATGAAGTGATCCCATCTGTCTCACCATACCGACAACTGTGCCAAGTCCTGGAAGGGGGGAAACTTAATGGCTTTGGCAATTGGGGCAAGCTATTCCAGGGTATGCAATGAAATTGCAGAGTCATAGGCTTTGAGAAAAGCAGAAGCTGCCAAATAATTAGCATATCGTGTTGGGAAAGTGTTTAATCTTGGCCCAGGAATGGGAAGATTTTGAAACCAATCTTGACTGCCTCTGCTGCTAACTAGGACTTGATCTTCTACTGGTATCGTGGAATCATGAAAAGAACATTGGATCTGGACCTGGGTTCAAATCCTACCTGTATGATCTTATACAAATCACTTATCTTTTTTTTTAACCCTTTCTTTCCATCTTAGAATCCATAGTGTGTGTATTGGTACTAAGGCAGAAGGACAGTAAGGACTACAAAATGGGGGTTAAGTGACTTACCCAACTAGGAACAGTATCTGAGCTCAGATTTGAACCCAAGGCCTCCTATTTCTAGGCCTGGCACTCAGTCTACCTAACTACCCCCAGCTAACAACTTTTAACTCCCCTGAGTTCATCATCTCTAAAATGAGAGGGTAGAACAAGAAAGGTAATAGATTTACTTATTAGGCATTTATTGTGCAAACCCACCGATGATACAAGTACAAGCAAGTATATTAGCCCTCGCCTCCCAAAAGCTTACATTCCAATGAGGGAGGAAGATGACATTTCAAGGAGCCATGGAAAAAGCTGAGATTATAACGGAGACATGAATTGAGTCAAGCCTAAGGCCAGAGCTGGCCTGCCAGAACCCCAACTCTGTGGGCAGAGTCCAAAATTCAGGTGGGGGATGAAGGCCCCAGGGGGTGCTGCATGATATGGCCTCTTCGGCTCCTTCCAGATCTCCACCACCAAAGAGCCCATAAATTATTTCCCCTATCCAGGATTCATCTCCTCCATAGAATCAAGAGGTTAGAAGAGGCATTCTCTAATATCTCTTCCAGATACAAGGTTCTGTGTCTTCGTAACTAGCTTTGTGGCCTCCAATAAGTCTTTTTTTAAAATCACATTGAGCCTCAGTTTTCTCATTGGTCAAAACAGGGATTTAATGACCACCTTGCACCCTTGCCTACTTTGGGGCAAAGATCCAGTGAAGTGATGCTGGAGATTATGTTCTGAAAACCAAAGAACACCATCACTAGTGATACTAATAACTTTTGGCCCATTCACCAATGGGTGGCACCATTGAGGTATCTGATGCCTTCAACAACAGAAGCCTGGGGTAGTACCAATGTTTCCAGGTGGATTTTCCTTTTTTTTTTTTAATTGAGTTTCTCCTTTCCTGAAGCCCTGTTACTTTTGATGTGGCCCTTGTTCCCCAGACCTGTGAACTAGTGTCCTTGTTTCTAGAATTCAAGTGAAATCTTTTGTCTGGGGCCACAGCAAAGATTGGAGGATCCCTGGGCTAGGTGGTCAGAAGGCCTGGCCTGATGTTCAAGAGTCCTATAAAAGAGTTAATGCCTTCCAGATAGCCTTTCACAGGATTTATTGACATTATCTCAGATACCATCAGAGCAGGAACCAAAATTTTAACATTTAAAATTTTTCATAACATTTGACATTTTTAAACATTCCAAAATAATTAATTTCCTTTGTAATCCTATATTGGAAGGGGGCGGGTTGCAGTTAAAAACATGATGCTAAGAAGGGGACTTTCAACTTCACAAGAATACAAAAGGATCCACAACACACACAAAAAAGTTGAGAACCCCATACATTAGAGGCAGTCTGGAACAGTGGATTCCTTGGAATCAGGAAGGCCTAAGTTTGAATCCTACCTCAGGTACTAACTAGTTGTGTGACCCCAGACAAGTCACTTAACTTCTCCATATCTCAGTTTCCTCATCTATAAAGTGGTGATCATAATAGCAATGGTGCCTACCTCACAGAGTTGTTTTAAAAGTCAATGAGTGATATATATAAATATGTAAAGAACCTCACAAACCCTAATGCAGTGATGGCAAACCTTTTAGAGACCAAGTACCCAAACTGCAATCTCACACTGCATATGAGCCACCCCTTACCCGAGACAGGAGAAGAAGGAAGTGTTCCCTCCCATGGGGCTGCTGGGCAGAGGAGTAAGTGATACGAGAAATGTTCTTAGGCATGTGTGGAAAGGGGGAGGGGAGCAGCCCCTCTGGAACTTGTGCCATAGGTTCTCAAACATGGCCCTAAATCATTATAATAGGCATAGGCTGCCCCAAAAGCCTTAGTGTAGCTTTAAGACTGGATAACTTAAATAAGATAGTTTAATAGTTTAAAATAAACTTTTTAAAAAACCTTACCTTCTGTCTTAGAATCAATAATAAGCAATTGGAGGTAAGTGACTTGCCCAGGGTCACACAGCTAAGAAGTGTCTGAAGCCAGATTTGAATCCATTTCTTTCAGACTCCAGACACGGCTCTCTACCTACTGAGCCACCTAGCTGCCCCTTAACTTTTAATTGCGTAAAGCTTCACTAAGACTTTGGGGATAGCCTATCTATAGAGATGTATATTTAAGTGGGGAAGGAAGGGAGATAGTGTGCCTAGCCTTGTGATTTCATCTGTACAGGGAACTTCCATTGTGGAAATTCCCACTCCCATCACCAGTGCAGATAGGCAACTCATCTGTGACATACGATCTCATAGACTTACCTTAAAGGACTGAGAAGTTAAAAAACTTGCCTGTGGTTCCATAGCTAGTGTGTACCTGAAGCCAGGACTTCCTGACTCCTAAGGATGGCTCTCTGCCCTCTATGCTATTCTGCTTCTCTCTAAGTAAGGAATATAGAAGTATCCCTTATTAATGTAATAGTGACTAGGGAGAGGTGGGGTGCTGCTGACACACTTGCCTACCAAGAACCATCTTCTGGCTTTAGGTCTAAGTAGGAGGTTTTATTCAGCACCTGTCCTTCAGGGCTGGTGTCTGTGATCAGGTGGAACTGACCAGACCAGCAGGCTCACCATCTCTGTTAACGTCAAGGCAAAGATGTTGAGGCCTATTGCTCTATGCTCTTCACTTCTGGGTACTAAGAACAACCTGTTCCCTGTCCCCCAAAAGAGTGAGAGCTGTGCTCTCAGTTAGGTCTTCTCTTTGCCTTATTCTGGGCCAGCAATGCCAGGGCGCACCATGAAACTGCACATTCACAGGCTTTTAGGAAAGCAGAGACTGCTGAATAATTTAGCCTCTGTTTACCGAGATGAAAATGCCCTAATAGGACTAATGGATTCGCTGCTACAAAATTCTGCACTCTTGGGGGACCCGTCTCTTTCACCAATTGCTTCTGACGTTCAGCCGCGACACTCCCCTGATGGGAAAAAAATAATAAAACATGCACAAGATCCTTTCTAGCCTCTGGTGAACCCCTAAGAAACTAGACCTTGTTTAATGAGCAAGAGCCCACGAAAGCAAGAGGGTCTTCTGCTTTAGCCTGCAGGAATGGAAGTTTGGGATTTTGCACCTCTCTCAGGCAGGAAGTAAGCTTGCTTACAATTATCCCTGACGAGCTCAGGTAACCCAGGAGAAAACTTGACTTTTGGAGATCTCTCTCACTCCTCGAAAAGTAAGAAGCCCAGCTGCCCCTCTGTGTCCTCAAAAGGAAGAAGATTTCAAAAGGTTAGCAATGCCTTCTAACATAGGAGAAGTGGCCTTCGTGTGCGTGAGTGGAGAGCAGAGGGTAGGAGGGCTGGGGGAACTAGAAGGAGGGCTTGACTTTTCTGCTTGGGGATGCTTTTCATCAGCTGGCCTGCCCTGAGATGTCTTGTCAGCTGTTTGCCTCCCTTTCTCTACCTCCTATCTCTAAGAGATGCCAATGTTTTATATCTACCTTCCTCTGGGCTTAACTAATTTGCTTCTTTTTGCTGGGGCATCTGTCAGTGAAGGTTTATAGCTGAGCTGCTTGAGAAACCAGTCTAGAAAAGCCACCCTCTGGCTGGGACAAATCAACTGCCTGCACCCCAAGACAATGAGCGAGCCGCCAACCTGGCCCCATTATTGGATTTCTTTTTCCCTTAGCAAAAATCATTTTGCTTTTCGGCTGAACAGACATGATGCATTTTTGAGCTGCTTTCCCTCCCTGAAAGATACAGCTCCCTTTGCCGCTTTCCCTGCTTTTCAGAACTTCTATGGCCTTTCTAAGTGATCATCGTTTATACCATAATAGTCATGGTAGTTAAGCATAACAGTAGTTCTTCCATCTGACACTGTATGTCTCTGGTGGTAACTCTTTGCAAAAGGTTCAAGAATGGAGAATTCCAGGTGTGAGACTTGCCCCAGCAGCGGCTACCTTCATTAACTTGTTATGTTAGCCTTTTAGTTCCAACCATGTACGCCACAGCTCCTGCAAAAGGAATTCCAAGCCCCCCACTGCCTCGCATTCTACAGAAACAGGTTTACTGGAACAGGAGGGAAATAGTAAGGGCAGACTAGCAACAAATAGCTTTGAGTCTGCACCCATTTCTTTGGGCCAGGGAAAGGGATTGATTGTTTTTGTCACTTGCTTTTGACCTTTGGCTTGCCTGTATCAGAGGTATAAGTTGAACAGGCAGAGACTTTTTTGTGTTATTTTTTTGCTTTGGAAAATGGAGGTAACCTGGGCTGGGTCACTGGGGTAATGACCGTGGTTGTATTGGGGCTCTGTGGAGGAAAAGTGACCAGTAAGAAGGGGCAATAACAGTGATCTTTTGCTACTTGCACATTGTCAGACTATTGTTCATTTTATATTTTGGCCACTCAAATACTTCCATCCATGAGCCTGTGAACAGGACTCACCTTGAGAGTTTCTTGTACGTACAGGTCCCACTTTGTCAATGAAGAAAATTGTCAAGCTGGCAGTGGGGTTCTAGCTCTTGCTCTGCCCTCCAGACTTCTGGTAAGCGTCTACTTTCATATAGGACTGTCTACCCATTCATTCATTTGTTCAATATTTATTGAGTCCCTATCCTGCACATGCATTTCCTAGGCACTCCAATATCCCTTCCAACTCCACAAGAAAGTCTCAGAATATTTCCAAGCCTCCACTTTCACCTTCCTTTTCCCAGTGTAAATCTTCCAACCCTTCCTCACCCATGCTTGGATCAGTCTTTTCCTCTTCTTCACATCTCCTCTGACCTTGAGAACTACAGGAAATTCCATTGATTTGGGGTTTAAAAACAGAAAATGTTGTTCTGGTCTGTGCTGCCCATATGGTGAGCAAATGAAGAATGGCGGCCTAAAGAATCCAATTCAATTTAACCAATATTTATTAAGTACTTAATGTATGTATGGGCTCTGGGAAAACCAAAAAAAAAAAAAAAGGATACCCAAGATAGTTCAAAGAGGTAGAAAATGCTAAAAAATCAAGCAGACCAGGAAAGACTTCCTGCAGGAGGTGGCATCTGAACTAAGCCTTGGAAAGCAAAGGATTCTAAGAGGGTCAAGTACACTCCAAGGTTGGGTTAAACTTATCTAAAGACATTATGGGTGAAGACAAGGGGAATGGAAGGAAAGACTTAGGGAAATAAGCCAGCAAGTTTAGCAGGAATTTGGAGTGGGCGAAGGGGGGGGAAAGGGAGACGAGGCTGGGTTAGGGTTAGGGTTAGGTCTGCAGAACTGAATTATACAACAAAAAGTACCTTAAGCAATAGTCCTTTGCCTTCTCCCTAACTCTGAATTCCCCTCAATTCTAGCTCTTCACTTCTTATCATCGCCCCCCTCCTGTCCTTAATCCTTGCCCACAGGTCTTTCTCACTAGAAGGTGTGTGTGCTTCCTGAGAGGTGGGGAAGGGTTTTTTAAGTGGTTCTGGAGCCTAGTATTTATTTCAAGAAGTAGGGCTGTTTTTTTATGGGCAGTGTCTTGAAGGCTAATGGTTATTGATTTCTCTGTGGTTTTGTCTGGGTAGAAAAGTGGCTCGTCTTAGACATACCCTGGTTTTCAGGAAAAATTACCATCCTGTGCAGCCTTACTGGCATTTCTATGGAACAGGAACCCACAGGTAAACTAAGGGCTCTTGGTTCCTGTTTTTCCACATCTAAGGCTGAGACATGCATTGCCCTGTTACATTTACACAGTATCTGTTACATTTTCACAGATGTTCTTAGAAGGAGATTGGAAGAAACAGGTAGGTGACACAGTGGTTAGAGTGTCAGTCCTGGATTTAGAAAGACCTGGGTTCAAATATGGCCTTATACACTTCCTAGTTGTGTGACCCTAAATAAATCACTTAACTCTGTTTGCCTAACGGCTAGGCAAGCAGTAGCCCTTGCCCTTCTGTCTTAGAATTGTTACTAGGACAGAAAGTAAAGGTGGAGTAAAAGGAGGAGGAAGAGACTAGAGAAGGAAATGGGAACTCCAATGCCCCAAACAGCAGAAAAGCCCTCTACATCCTCATCCAGCTGTCCTCTGAGTGACATACCATCTCCCACCTGTGTACCTTTGCCCCTGTTCCCAGTGCCTTTAATTCTCTCCCTTATTGTATCTGCCTCTTGGAATCCCTATCTCATCAAGGCTCAGCCCTAATGTGATCCTTCAGAAGGCTGTTAAAGCTTTCCCCTTTGCCAAAAAATTGACCCCAGCTTGTGGTTTCACTGGTGTGGAGAGGTCCTGGTTGAAGAAACTCCATCCATCCGTGCAGTTTGGCACCTCTCTCTGTAACTTATTTTCTTAGAGAGTTGCCTGGTCCACTGAGGGGACAGTGACTTACTTTCCCAGATCACACAGCTAATTGTGTCAGAGGCAGGATCTGAATCCTGATCTTCCTGACTGACTATCTCCCTATCCACTCTTACAACTAGTTTTTTCTGTCTCCCCACAAAATTGATTTTTATTTCTTTTGTCTATATTTTGTTTTTACTTGTCTGTGTACAGGTTGGGGCGCTCCAATAGAACATAAGCTCCTTGAGGGCAGGGACTCATTTATTTTGGCCTTTCTATCCCCAGCACCTAGAATGGTGTCTGGCACACAGCTGGTGCCTCAGAGGTGATTGCTGAATCCAGTTGGCGCTGCCATCTGAAGACAGTAGTCTTGAACTTCTACTCTATATCTGAGCTCAAGTCCCAGTTTATCTTTCTGCTGTCTGTAGAGCCATTACTAGATAAGGCTTTCTCATCCAAACGCCTTAGGCTTCCTTAGTGACCTTAGCGACACAAGCCAGCTCTTGCTTATTTCTGCTTAAGGCAAATAATGTTAACTCTTTGATGTTGCTAATTCAGAGACTGGCGAAGGTCCCTGCTTGGCTCCACTCTAGGATCCTTCTTTTCTTGAAAGGTGTAGCTCAGAGCTTTCTGCTCAGTTTTGCCTCTGAGTCACAACAGGAAGGACCCTATTTAGCAAGTGTTTCTTTAGACTTTGAAATTCAGTTCAATTCAGTGTGCCAGGTGCTTCACTAAGTTTTGGGGATACAAAGATAAAAAAAATCAATTCCTTTCCTCAAGGAGCTTACAATCTACTGGAGAGAACATGAAGCAATTAAGTAAGTGTCAAATATATTTGCAGTGATTTCAGGGAGGAGGGAAAGATCAGCAATATTAAGAGGATCAGGAAAGAGGCTTTGAGCAGAACCTTGGGCAGAGCCCATGTTTGGGAAGGGATGGCAAGGCATTTGTGGTAGGTGATGGGGCTTTTTGTGTCCTCTCTGGCAAAATCCCCAGGAGAGCCAGCAAGGCAGGATTGCCCCTAGCTAGATGAGGAAAACTTAATCCCAAGAACTAATGAGCCTTCTATAGAAACAAAGTATAAGCCCTGCAAAAAGGCCATTCCCTCATCACCTGTCACTTCCTAACTGCCTTGCCAGTCTCTCCTTCACCCAAATGCTGAAATAATCTTCCGAAAGCAGACTAGATTTGAAGTCAGGGGACTCGGGTCAGAATCCCAGCTCTTTGGGCCTCAGTCTCCTCATCTATAATATGAGGCAAGTCCCTTCCAGTTTTAAATTCGATGATGATAACGAATTGAATCAAACGATCATCTGCAACTCCAGCTCCAGATGTCTCATCTCCTTATGTTGGCTCAGTCTCTAAGAGCTGATGGATATCAAATAGCAGCTGCCTAAGCAGGCACTCCCTGCGCTCTCTACCCATCCCTGTGCAGTTTACTCTCCACCCTCCACCCTCCCCAAGTTTTCCATTGCACAGAACTACATCCTTTTCCTATTTCAGTTAGGGAAAACTACCAGGCTGGCCAGGCCAGGGAGACACCTTTACACCCCCATCCTGCAGCATTCTGCAGCCCAGACTCTAACCCATCCCCCTCACTTTCCAGGGTGAGGTCTTCAGCATAGTCAGCATAATTGCTGTGGAAGGCAACAGAGAAATGGAAAATTCATCGACTGGCTCTGGGTGCCAAGTGACACTGCAGAGAAGAGTTCTGGCTTCAGAATGGGATTGCGGCAGCCTCCTATGCCAGTAGTTCACTTTCCCAAATGACCAAGTTGGGAAATTCAAAGGCAGAGGAGGGTGGGAAGACAGTTGATGAGAGTGGGGAGAGGGATTTCAGCATAATTCAGTTATCCAGGGGAGCCAGAAACACACCAAACCCCCATGCCTGTGTGCCAGGCTGTGCCCTGTGCCCAGAATGCCACCTCTCTAACCTCCTCCATTTGGGCTTCCTTTGAAGCACATCTCAGGTGCCATCTCCTTCCTACACTAGGCTTTTCTGGATCCTCCCTTTCTCATCCCCCACCCTCCCTAACATAAACTACTTTAAGGAAGAGGCAATTTGTTCCTAGCACAGTGCCTGGCACATTGTAGGAGGTAGGGATGAGATGAGGATTGAATTGAATTGAATGCTTGTTGAATCGAATTAAATTGAAATCTAAAGCTCACTAGGATTCTAATTTCTTTGAGAGCAGAGACAGCCATCTTTGTATCTCCATCACTTAGGAAAGAACTTTGCTTATTTTATGTGCTTAAATGTTCCTTAAATTGAATTGATTGAATCATAATTGTAGTCCCTTTCCCCTTGGTTGGGACAAAATAGATTTAACTCCATTTATTCACTCCTATCACCTCCCAGTCCCTCCGGCAAGGGTGCCTCTCTGCATTTGAACACCTGTGTCTTCCAGATATGATTGTCTGACATAAGCATTGACCTTTCACTAGGAAGACATGCTACTTGGTTTATCAACCTATATACCCTCATTCCTCGAAGTGAAATTTTCTGCATGTTAAAAAAGTTAATTCATAAAATCTCATCCCCAAATATTACTTTAAAACCCTTGCCTACTGTACCTCAGGCATCTTCTAACTTTGCCTGCCTTTCATTCAGATCTCTCAACAAGGAACTCGGATCCTGTCTATGTTCTCTGATTCTTTTTCTTTTTTTAAATCCTTACTTTCTGTCGAATTGATACCAAGTATCATTTCCAAGGCAGAAGAGTGGTAAGGACTAGAAATAGGGTCACACAGCTAGGAAGGGCCTGAGGCCACATTTGAACCCAGGATATCTCATCTCCAGATCTGGCTCTCTATCCATTGAGCCACCTAGCTGTCCCTCCCTGATTTCTCTTCAATCTGTCTTTCCTCACACTAGTATATCATCTTTATAGTGAGTAAGCCCCAAATCATAGCCATCAGAACTGAAGTCACTTTATATGTGTGTAGATTCAGAGCTGGAAGGAGCCTTGGAAGCCACTGAATCCAATCCCTTCATTTTACAAATAAGGAAACGGTCTTGGAGAGGTTCAGTGGCTTGCCCAGCTAGTATCTGAGGCAGGATTTGGAACAAGTCTTCCTGACTCCAGGTCCAGAGTTCTAGCCACTACATTAAGAGGCCTCTTAACCACAAGTCACTGTTGAAGCTTAAACTTCAAGTCCCAATTTCCAGTCAAATATTCATGCATTTCTATCGGACATAGGGCCAAGTAGAAAAAGAAGTTGAAAGTGTGTGGCTCAGCAATGCAAAGGACTAGCCAGGTTTCCAAAGTCTCTTTCCAGCTGGTTCAGCTTCCAATTCAGTTCCTGAATCAGTTTCTCAGGAAGGAGGCCAGGTGCTTTCTCCTGCTTCCTGTGGCTCATCCCAGGTTTTTTTCCAAACTCCCAGGACCTCATCCGTCAGCTGATCCAGATGAAAGATTGAGCATTTGTATCTTCTGGATTTGATTGTCTAACATCTTCTTATCTGAGAAGGTATGACTTCAGAGGTCATGGGGAAAAGCAACAAGCATCAGCCTGGCCAGGAGAAAAGTTGGGCATCGTGTCAGAGATAAACAAACTCCCAGTTTCTCCACCATGGCTGGTGGATAACCAAATGGAACTAAGGCTTCTCATCTAGGGCTCTTAGTTCTTTAGCTTACTTTGCCACCCATGAATTACGTCCTCAATGGCCAAATGCTTTGCATAGCCTCCAGTGTCTCTCCTCCTCAATCCATCCTTCACATATCTCTCTCCATCCAAGTAATCTGTCTGTGACACAAGACTGGCAGAGACTGCCTCCACAATTTGTAGTAATTCCAGTTGCCTTTGAGAGTAAATCCAAATACTCATGCCTTACAATCAAAGCCCCGCCCCAATCAGATTCTAGCCTACTTTTTTAGCTCTATTTCACTCTCTTCATAGGATCATAGATTTAGAGGGGAAAGGGAACTTAGAATCCACTGAGACCAAGCCCCCCATTTTACTCAGAGGAAACTGAGAAACATCAGGAGAATGACTTACCCAAAGTCTTAGTAATCAACCAATAAATAAATCAATATGTATTAAGCACCCACTGTGTGCCAGGCACTATACTAATGTCTAATGTGAAATTTGAGTCCAGTTTCCTGAGCCTCCATCCTCTATTCCATGCTTTCTCTTTTCCCCTCACTGTATCCTGGGTTCCAGCCAAATGGAATTTCTCCCAATGACAGAATTTCAAGAGTTAAAGAGGTCAATAGACTTACTCATGATGACATAGCTGGTGTATGTCAGAGACAAGAAACCAGGTTGAAACCAGGTCTTTCTAACTTCAAAGCCAATCTTCTAACCACCACATCACATTGCATTAGTAGGAGCTCAGTAGGTTTGGGATTTTTTTTAAACAATTGGATGAATGGAAACATGATGATAGCAATGACAACAGCACCAAAGAGGAATTATTTTCTTGCTGGGCATACCCACTGAAAAACTATAGTAGAAGAAATTATTTTAATATCACATGGAAGAGTTACAACATCAAAAAAGTAGTATAGGCTTGCCCTTGGAAGTAACTACAGTGGCACATCTGATAGCTAGGTGTGAGCTAAAGTGTGTTTCCTCTGGGCCCCAAACTCATCTATTCACTTAAGAGTTTATGAGCCCCTGTTTTCTAAATCAGAAACTCAAAAGGTACTTGTTTTATGCCATCTGCTAGAGTCCCCTCCCATTCCCTGACTGGCTGATCTCAGCTCACTATCTCCCCATCTTTAGATTGGGAAATTCTACATTTGTCCACACTCACTTGGTCACGGGGTAGGTAGCTTTGACAGAGTTGTGCCTCTGAAATCCAACCCTAAGATTCCTGGTACTACACTGGAGAATCTCAGGGTAGCAAGAGAACTCCCAGGCCATCATATCCAACCTGTACCTAAACAGTCATCCCTTTTGCAACAGATCCAACAAGTGGCCATCCAGTCTCTATTTAAATCCAGCAAAGAGCAAACCATTAACTTCTATGGTAGACTCTTCTACTGTTGGACAGCTCTAAATGTTAGGAAGTTTCAGGTTTAATTTTGTTTTGAATTAAACCTAAGTTTATCTCTTTGCAACTTTTACCCATCACTCTTCATTTTTCCCTTTGATGTCAAAAAGAGTAAATCTAATCCCTCATCCATATGGCAGCCTCTTGAGTACTTGAATATAGCCATCTTCTCTTGACCAAGTTAAATATCCCAGTTGAACCAACTGATATCTATCTGGCCTATACTCAAGACCCTTCCTCAACCTGGCTACCTTTCTCTAGACATTCTCCAACTTCCTAATATTCTTCCTAAAAATATGGTACCCTGAACTGAACTCAGTAGCCTCATATGGTTGGACCAGAATAGAGCCTCACAGAACTATTTCCCTCCTAATTCCTGGATGCTTCTGCCCTTAATATACTACAAACTTTTATTAACTTTCCTGATGGTCAAAGGACACTGCTGACTGATACCAAGCTTGCATTCCAGATCTTTTTCAGACAAATTGATTTCTAGCAGCATCTTCCCCAACTTGTTATATATACTTGTGAAGTTGGTTTTTCTCAACCCAAGTGTATTAAAATAGTTCTATTGTCCTCATTTCTACCCAATGTGAGCTGTTGGATACTTCAGGGGTATGCTTTTGGCCTTTTTTTATATAACCTCCCTTTTCACAATGCATCCCAACACATTAATGGTCTTCTGGTGAAGCATTCCTCTTCTGAGTATGTCTTGAACCCACAAGCTGCTCTCCATAGTGTAAGAGCGGCCTAATTGTTTACTTCAGTCAGCTTCAATCATACAAGTATTCCACTCTATACTGGAAGAATGGAAGCTCTCTGTGGGCAAGAATCTATCTCTCTGTCTCTTTCTGTCTCTATTTCTCTCTCTTTCTATCTCTCTCTTTCAGTCTCTCTGTCTCTCCTCCCCCCACCTTTTGCTTTTAAATCTGCAGTACTTAGAATACATAGTCCCTGGTTCCTGGTACATAATAGGCCCTTGCTAATTGATTGAATAGATATTTATTGAATTAAAGGGAGGCCAACATCTTGAAGGGATTATGCAGTCCCTTGACCAAGTTTTCTTTCAGTGGCTATCCCTCCACATCTTTGTATGTTTTTAGAACTTTCAGATGTAGAAGATGAAGACTGAAAGTTTGCCTCTGAGCAACAGCCGTGTCCGCTTTAGGTCTCCTTGGGATAGGAGTGCCTTGCATGCTCTCGTTTTTATTTGGAGCACTTTTGAGTTTAGCTTTATTACGCAGTTTCCCACCTGGAATGCAGCTTTTGCCTGTGTTTAATTTGCTTTTGCAGGAACAGAACCAGGGCTGATGGCAGGCTAGTTAGTGACTGTTTCTGGAAGGCAAGCCACGCCACACATCTGGAATCTGATTGTCAATAGATATGGCCCTCTAGAAGCTGGGTCCATTTCCCTAAATGATTAGTTGCATTGGGGAGGTCACCTCCACCTTTAATGGCAGGATTCTGGTTGAGAATATCATCCTTCCCTCTAGATATCCAAACCCCCATTCTACCCCATTCCAGATGCATGGTGCTTTGGGGAATTGGGATTGGGGGGAACCTGCTTTTTCCCATTATCGTAAATCTAGAACATCATCAGATCCCCCAATCAGGTGGTACCATGTTGTCCATGACGTACAGCGAGAGCCTGAGGAGTGTTAGCAGTAGGTGTCACTCAGACTGGGCCCTGCACCCCGTCCGCCAGACAGATGCGGTGGAACTTCAACGGCTTCGAGAGGTACGGGTGGCAGCCCAAGCCAGGAATATGGAGGACTTCCTCCGCATGCATGGGCTTTCCCTCGACAGCTGTACAGCCCGGAGAACAGGCATGAAGTATCGGTAAGGGGTTCGCTTTCTTACTCCTGGTGGGACTCATATAAGGGGCAACTCTAGCAGGAATGTGCCTGCAGAATGGGACAGAAGCAATAGGATCAGAGGTCCCAAAAGCCAGAGGTTGGAGCCCATGCCTAAGGGAATTCCTTCCATTTGCCAAGAAATGTCTTCACTTGGTTCATGTATCCCCAACCTGATCTTTTCTTTAAAGGAGCCCCATTTATGATAAAAAGTCATCACTTGAACCCATATTTGTGCATATTAGATAAAAGCAGATGTGTACCAATTCCCTCCAGCTTACTCTTCTATTTGTAGAAAGAGAGGCCATGCTGGATAGAAGGTGGCCCTTTGGCATATGCTGGCATGCAGATGTTTCCTTCTCTTTGTAGGCAGTTCCTTGTTTTCATTGTCTTTTCTGATGTAGGCCCCCTTTTCCCCTGCAAAGGGCTCTCTCAAAAATGGCTTCTACCCTCGTGGGTCGGCTCTGTAATCTGCTCCTTTCATTCTCATCCTGCCATGCTCTCTGAAGGAAGCAGATGTGGTTTCTGGGAAGTTTCTCACCAGGGATGAAACCGATGTTGTCTTTGTCTCCTGCAACTTAGAAATGAATCATTGATTGGAACAGCTTAATTGTATGTATTGACTAAATAGAAATTAATGGAAATGTCTTGGTTAATAATATCTCAGAATAAGTTCATGCTGACATCAGAAATACATCATTAGATCCAGAGCCCTCAGATTTGTTTATCCTTCCTTCAAGCCCTTCAGGTCTAGTTGTTGTTATCTAAAGTGGCATCTGGCAATTAGCCACTGAATTGATTATGTTATACTGTAAATCTGAGAACAAGGTCATTGTGTATTAAAAGCTGCTGGTAAGCCAATCTATGTTACTTCTGGGTTATCAAGTTGTAGGTTTAGATTTTCTTGCTGATAAATCCAAGCACCTCGTCCTGGTCCTGGGAGCTCAGTCTGAGTCAGACTGGTGGCTGGTGTGGTTTATGGAATCAGCACCTAGGACAGCGCTAGGGGATCACACCTTTTCTGGTTGGAAGTGTAGGGTTGTTTGCAGGGAAATGATTACATCTGGCAGTTGTCTCTAAGATGCCCATCGTGACTCTCCACTGTGCTCCTTTCATTCCCCCCCCCCCCGTGTTATGCATAGCAGGCCTCCCAAACTCTCACCTTCTGTCTACCCAGGCTAAAGTGAATTTTCCTGTTTTTTCTCTCCTAGAGAAGCCAAGTCTCATCTCTGTTCCCAAGCTCTCTCTGCTGAAAACAACCAGTTCAGTGTTTCTCCCCATTATCTGAAAATGTCTTTATAAAAATGTCACTTTGCTCTGACTCCATTAGATGGCAGAACTCTTAAAGCTTTGAGTTTGCTGGCAAGAAAGGGGGAAGCTATGGCTGACTTGCTCACAGCTGAACTCCTAGTTCCAGAGAGACAGATTTCTTTCAAGGACACCTCTTTCCTCAACGGTCATCCTTCATTGTGTCCTTGGTGTCCTCCTTTCCATCCCACAGAGGTTGTCTACAAAAGTCTGCTGTCATCCTCACCCCACCCCACACACACACTATACCCTCGATGCTGGCCCAGTTAGATGTTCTGTAACAGCACAAGCTTTATTCTTTTTTTAATTCTTGGGTTGAGGGAGGGGCCAGAATGTTCCTAGACTGAGCTCCTGAAACACTAAATAATCTGTTCCTAGGACAGGAGCAGACTGTCAGCTCCTAAGGGGAGGGTGGAGGAAAGTAGGAGAAAGGAGAGACGAGTTCCTGCTTTGACAACTGATATGTCAAAGGTTGTTAACACCCTTTGGGACCTCTCTGTATCTGACTAGTTTCATCTTGCTGTGCATAGGTGGTTGTGCCTTATCTAGAAATGGGCTGGCAGTGGCAGCAGTGGGAAACCGGCATGATTCGCTCCTGTGGTTATTAAAGATCTAAGATAAAAGCAGCCCCATCATTACCAGCCCTCCCCCAACTGCTTGATGGGGATTCTGGCAAAACTTGGACCTTAAATATTAATCAAATAAAATAAGATAATGCATCTTGATAAGGGCTGCCTAGTAGAGCAGAAAGACAGGAGTCTCTTCTTTATCAGCTGGACTGAGCCTCTGTTAGACAAAAAGAGGTTTCTCTCCAACCTTTCCCCCCCCCACCACCACCACCTTCAGTACTTTATTATAAAACCAGGTGGTGGATTGTTGTAGTTGTTGTTTTAATCCAAACAGTCACTTTTAAGCATCAAGAGCAGAAAATAGAAAGCAGAAATCCAGTAATCCCATCTCATCTTTGCATCAGCACTTGGCTGGGATCACCAAAGTTAACGGGCCACATGAACACAGACAATTGCTGCAGCTGTGCTAATGGGCAGGCACAGGGGCTCTGCCCAGCTTCAACTATCAGATTGGATGGATCAGAGGAGCATCAAGCACCAGCTGGATGCCCTTGTGTGTACTTAAGTCCAAACACTGTATTAATCTTAAACTACTCACCAAAGAATCCTAGATTTAGAGCTGGAAGGGAACTTGAAGGCCAATGAGTCCCACTCCCTAATTTTACAAGGGAAAAACTGAAGTCCCAGAGGTAAAGTGGGTCATCTAAGATCACACAGTAAGAGCCTGAGGCAGAGTTTAAACCCAGGCCTTATTTTTCTCCAAGTCCAACTCATTCTTCATCATGTCTCTGATATTTCCTTCCTAAAGCCAGGAGGCAGAATTCTAACCCATTATTTAAGCACATGTACAAGCTGATAAAGCAAGGAAGGGTTTCCTGGTTTTGTTTCCAAGAAATGAGGTACTCCATTGATCTTACTTGATCTCCTTGATTACTTTGAAAACTGAGAAACTTGAGTTCAAATCCTATCCCCCACCACTTCCTACTGGTGTGACACTGGGCACCTCACTTCTTCCCAAGCCTCAGTTTCCACCTCTGTAAAAACATGAGGATAGACCAGAATGCCTCTAAGGTCCTTCCAGCCCTAAGTATTTGGTAATGATATCCCTATGCAAGTGGGACACCACAGATAAAATCAGCAATATCTTAATTTTCCTAACCATGTCTGGGTTCAGAATAGTAGTAAGTGGGAAGTTTATAAGCCAGAGGTAGTCCAACACCTTTATGTGGAGGATGTCCACTCAATGGCTCTCACTTAAAAACACCATATCATCCATGCCTTTCTATTCTCTCTTTTTAAACCCTTACCTTCTGTCTTGGAATCAATATTATTGGTTCCAAGGCAGAAAAAGAGCTAGGCAATAGAAGTTAAGTGACTTGCCCAGGGCCACACACCTGGGAAATGTCTAAGGCCAGATTTGAACCCAGGACCTCCTGTCTCTAGATCTGGCTCTCAATCCACTGAGCCACTTAATTTTCCCACCCCCATCTTTCTCTCTTAAAAAAATAAAGATCTAGACCCAGACTCTCCTTTAGGAGTCTTCTATCTCCAGAATTGAAAGAGCTATCCATAGTCATAGCTATCCATATCTGAATCACCATCCCATGCATGCCTGAATTACCATCCCACCCTGAAATAAAGGCCATAAGAACCTCCTGGTCCATCTGATTACTAATATAACTCAGAAAGGATGATCCATACCTACATTCAATAAGTCATTATTATAACCATATAGGATATTGCTCTAAATAATAATGAGAATGTAAATCAAAACAGTACTGAGGCTTCATCTTACACCCAGCCAACTGGCAAAAATAACAAAAGATGAGAATAGTTTATGTTGGAAGGCCTTAGAAAAATGGGTACACTCATGCCAACTGGTGGAGTATGAAGTGGTCCAACTCTTCTAGAACCCTATTTATAATGAGAAGAAAGTGACTAAAATGTCCATACCCTTTGACCTGGAGATCCCAATGTGAGGCATTCATGCCAAGGAGCATATAAAGCCTTATATGCACCAACATAATTATATCAAGAATTTTTAGTTGTAACAACGAACTAAAAGCAAAGTAGATAGTACCCGCTGATTGGGCAGTGGTGAAATAAATTATGGTACACAAATTTAACCAAATGTTACTATACTATAAGAAACAATGAATATAATGATTACGTAGATGCATGAGTAGACTTACATGAACTGATGAAAAGTAAAGCAAGCAGAACCAGAAGAAAAATCTATTCACTGATTACAACAATATAAGCACAACATACAACATTTAATGCCATAAAATCATAATACTCAAGCTTGGCCCTGAAGAAAAATGCATAGGAAAGTATTTTCTGCTCCATGTGTAAAAAGGGAGGAACAGAGGTAGCCCAGAGAGGGAATGTATAGGAAAGCACTTAATATCATATCAGACCTTAATGTGTTAATTAGTTTGGGTGCACTGTTTTAATCCCTTTTTTCAATTCATTTTAGAGGGTCCTCTGGGCCAATTGTGACCCTTGGTCTGGTGTTCTTTCCCACATCAGCTTTGTGCCTTTAAATGGTATAAAATGAGTTCTTCATTTTATAGATATGGAAACTCAAACTCAAAGAAGTTGGGCAACTTGTTCCAGATTGGACACAGACAGGAAACTCAGGGATTTGAACCCATTGCTTCTGATTCAAGTATTCTTTCCACTGCATCATGCTGTCTCCTCTATCAGAAGGGATTCTTAAAGGAGAGGGAATAATAAGAATAGAAAACGTTTCTATAGCTCTTTAAGGCTTGCCAAGTACTTTGCTTAATTTCTTTCATTTGATCCTCACCACACCAAAAAAAAAAAAACTCTAGAAGATAAATGCTATCATTATCCTCACTTTATATAGATAGGAAAATGAAGTGACTTGCTTTGAGGCTCACAGCTAGTGACTGAGGCAGAATTTGAACTCAAGTCTTTGTGATTTCCTGAAATAATACTACAGCTTCTGTGCCCAGTATAGATGACGCAAAAGCAAAAGATAACCATAAGAATTTATTCTAAAAAAACAAATAGGTTTAAGTGCCTGTGTGTCCACGTGGGCACTTGGGGAGTCACAAAGGTTAAAACCTGGTCAGGTTAATTGTGCACATATTCTCTATTTTTCCTTTTTTACCTGTACCAGAGCTATAGACTAATAATATTTCTTCTGATCATCGAGTCAATCAAAGGATTCTCAAAAGCAGACTCAAAGCTCTGGTGAGTCTTACCAAGCAGGAATCAATCTGAGTCCAACTGGTGACCAGCATATGTGGCAAATTTGAGGAGCAACCTAGATGTGTTTGGAAGGTTCGCCACCAAGTAGAGTTTTGAATTATTTTGGCCACAGAAAGTCACAAAGACTTTCTTCTAACTCGCAGAGGATATATAATGGTCGTTAGTGGAAGGTTCATGGACCTCAAGGAAATCATAGAGCCTCACGAAATTAGATTTTAATACTTTTATTTTGCTCAAAATAAATACCATTTTTCAACTTTTGTAAAAGGAGCATAGTTAACCCCAGAGAAGGACTGTTCAAAATGGAATTTAGAAGCACTCCAGTGGAACTGGGTCTAGTGATCAAGGCCTGCATGGTAGAGGATGGTGACTAGAAGAGAGATCCACAGTGCTAACCACCCAGGAACAAAAGGAAACAAAAGGCAGGCAGACATGAGAGGCGGGCACAGAACATGGGCCAAGTGTTTCAGCATATCCAGCCCAAACTCAATTTTGTTTTAAACATAATAGAACATCAGCTGTCAGCCAAGGGGGACAGGAAGGTATCTTTCAAATGGAGAATACTTTTAGGAGGCAGGCAGTTAGCAATCAAAGGGGTACCTTAGCCCAACAAGTTGGGAACCCCTAAGACAGATGGTAATGCCTTCCCACTTCTTTTCCTCCAAGCTCCTTCACTTTCCTTTTGTCCTCATCCTCCTGACAGCTCCACATTTTTGTTTTGATCTATTTATATGGACCTAGTTTTCTCAACTGACTGTCACTGTGTAAGTGAGATGAAGTTATGTAATGGGATTTTTTAGTGTACGGAGGGAAGGAGTTTTCCTCATCTCAAAAAGGTTTTATTGGAAAGGCACAGTGGTGATGTGGGAAAGTACACCAGACCAAGGGTCACAGGATCTGAATTCAAGTTCTTTCTATGCTGTTTGTATGCCCTCACTAGCTAATAATTAGCTAACATTCATAAAGGGCTTACTATGTGCCAAGTACTATGCTAAGCGCTTTACAGTTATTAGCTTATTTGATCCTCACAACAACCTGAGAGGTAGACTATTTAATTCTCCTTGGCCCCACTTTCTTCATCTGCAAAGGAGAAGGGAATAAACATTTATTAAATAACTACTATGTGCCAAGCACAGAGCTAAGGACTTTACAATTATTATTTCATTTTATCCTCACAATAGCCCTTGGAAGCAGGTGCTATAATTATCCCCATTTTACAGTTGAAGAAATTGAGGTAGGTAAAGGTTAAGGGTACTGCTCAGAGTCACACAGCTGGTAAGTGTTTGAGTCTAGATTTTAATGCAAGTCTTCCTTACTCCAGACCCAGCACTGTATCCATGCTACCTGGCTGCCTTTACTAGAGAACAAGGCATGATTAAATGACTCCTAAGGTCCCTTCCAAATCTAAATCTATGATCTTGTGACATCTGTAGAAAGCCCAAGTGACATCACTGAAGCAGCCAAATTTAACACCTTGAACAATACTCTAGTTGTATAATAACTGGACAACACCAATATGCTGTAAGCTAAACACTCTTTAGGAGGAGGAGGAAGAGAAGGAGGAGGAGGAGGAGAAGAAGAAGAAAGAGAGAGAGAGAGAGAGAGAGAGAGAGAGAGAGAGAGAGAGCTGTCTCTTATACA
>NC_058132.1:39672008-39746071 GCF_016433145.1 Gracilinanus agilis
AGAGAGAGAGAGAGAGAGAGAGAGAGAGAGAGAGAGAGAGAGAGAGAGAGAGGATCACTTAGATGATCATCTGATGGTCCTTGAAGGACCACTAAGCCTAGAACTTCAGTGTGAGAAAGAACACAGTGTCAAGTACAGTTAGAGCCCTGGTATCCAGAATGGGTTTCACCAGTCTGAATAACTGCAGCTCCTTGGTATTCTCATTTTCACTGTTTCTCTTGCTGACCAGCATTAAGAGCCATTTCAATGGATCATAGACTCCATTTTGGAAGGGCCTTCTAGTTCATCTAATCCAACTCTCACATTTTATAGTTGAGGATATTAATATGCTAGGGAAGTTGGGTGACTTGTCCAGGGCCTCACAGGTAGTGAAAGGCAGGTGCAGGTTTTAAACCTTAGTTTGGGAGGGTAAAAGGGTTTGGGTGTAGAGCACAGGATATGGGCTGCAGGGATTCTGCCCTTAGTAGGCTCTAAAAGCTTCTCAGGATTAAGGGAACAGTTTACTTATCTTTACTGCTGCTCTCCCTAAAAACTCTCCCCAGTGTTCCACCTCCCACTTAGGCTAATGCTAGAGGCACATGGGGGCTCAGGAAAGACCTTAAAGAAAGAGCAGACTCCCAGGAGCAAGATAAAGCTTACTACTCCAGAGTTCTGGACTGCGAGGTAGTAGCTTATAGGGGCAAGGTAGCCCTTGTGGTGACAGGGTGTCAGGGAGGTGAAAGTGCTCCCCCAAGGTAAAGCCCTGAGGGGGCTGATTATTGCTAAAAAAACACCTGGCTTACCAGGCAACAGCAAGCACTCAGCTGTTCTCAGTTAAAGGGGAAAAAGAAATTTAGGACTTACCCATTCACACAGGAAACAAACCAACAGCTGTACCTTGTAGCCATTCTGCCTTTTTGTCTATTATGCTCTACCAACTTAGAATGGAGATGGTTTTAGAGAGAGTAGAAAGTAAAGAAAATTATAAGATTGAAAGTATTTGTCAGTCCCTTCTTGGTTACCAAAATTCTGCCTCCAAATCCAATTTGCTTCAAATCATCCAACTTGTGAATTCCGAAATCCTTCAGACTAATGTTGCCACTGCTAAAGAAGACTCCAATCTATCCTTCTCGATTGTTCAAATTAGATAGATAGATAGATAGATAGATAGATAGATAGATAGATAGATAGATAGATAGATAGAGTAAGCAGGTGTTTGTTTATATCTACAGTTTCAGCCATCTGCCATAGGTCATGGAACTTATCCCCCAAGGATACTGTATTACCTTTCATGCTATCCATGTTCTAGTCACACTGGCTAGATCTCGGTATTCTCCTGGAATGCACTCCCTGTTCACTTCCCTTACTAAGAATCCCTATCTGCCTTCAGGGATCAGAGGAGGTACCATCTCCTCCCCAAAGCATTCTCTGCACCTTCCAGTTGCTATTCCTCTGTCCTTCCTCAAATCACGCATATACATGAAAAGAGAATACTTGGGGTGGGGGGGAAGAGTTACACCATAGAATCTTAGAATTGGAAAGGACCTTAGGGGCCATGCTGTGCTACCTAGATGCCCTGTGGCCATGGAATTTAAACCATAGTAGAATAAGACTTCCCTTACAGCACCAGGCCTGGAGTCAGGAGGACCTGAATTCAAATATGGCCTTAGACACTTCCTAATTATGGGACCTTGGGCAAGTCACTTAGCTCCAATTGCCTAGCCCTTGATGTTCTTCTATCTTAGAATTGATGTTAAGATAGAAGGTAAGGGTTTAATAAATTTTTTTAATTAAAACTAAATAAATTCTATGGCCACTAAGGCCTTTCCAATTCTAATATTCTATGGTGTACTCTACTCACAGTAGACCATAAACTCCTTGAGGGCAGGACTATTTCATTGTTATTTTTCTGTGCCCAGCACTCAGCACAGCACCTCACATCCAGTGATCCTTCAATCATGTTCATTAAGTGGAACTGAAAAAGCCATTTTCCAGAGAAGATTTCCTTAGATTTTCTTCTCCAGCAAAAAGAGAAGGCATTGCTCTGTGCCAACAATTCTGTAGTCAGCCTGATGCAAATGCTTTATTTATTGATGAAGGGAAGAAAAGGATATGCAAAATGCCTTCTTGAGGAGCAGGCTGAGCTGGGCTTTAAAGCACATTCTGAAGAGCATGGCCTGGACTTGTACCTGGGCCACTTCCTAACAAGAGAAATTTCTGCTCTGATCCTTTACTGGACAGCCTGCCTGAGTTTATTTTGTCAAGACATTGGTTTTTTTATTTGCCTCCATTCTTCCCAGTTTCAAATAGGGCAAGAAGGAAGAAAGAGAGGGAAACCAGAAGGAAGAAGGGAGAGAGGAAAGGAGGCAGAGAAAGAAGAAGAGAGAGAAATGAGAGAGAAGGAAGGAAGGGGGGAGGGAGGGAGGGAGGGAGAGAGAGATGAAGGGATGGATGGAGGGAGGAAGGAAGGAAGGAAATGGAATGGAATGGAATGGAAAGAAGAAAAAGAAAGGAGGGAAAGAATAGAATGAAAGAGAAAAGTGTAAGAGGGTTGTGGGAGGGGGGTTCTGTGCCCCAAGCAATAAGACTCTCAGCTTGGGGTAGTGCTGAAATTGTGAATCTCTTCTACTTGCAGACCTCCTCAGATTAGAAACAGATCCCTAACATCTGGCCCCAGAACATTCCATTTCAGTGGTGTTCTGATTAGTGACATTTCCATGGCCACAGAGCTGAAATTTTAATTGGGGACAGCCTCTCCACTGATTAATCTCAGCAGGAACAAGCAATTTCATTTTAACAACAGCAAATAACAGCAGAGGCAGGATAATAGCCTGGAAATAAGTTGTTGATCAAAATCAACTATCTACTTTTTATGTCTTTGACTGAAACTCATTTAAAAATTGACCATTTGAGCATTTGAAGAAAGGGCTTCTCTTGGATTCACAGGCCCAGACTCATCCCTAAACAAGAAGCCCCCTTTCAGGAAGGACTTAAATGCATTAGCAGCAGATGAATACCAAATTACATTGTCAGTATTATAATATTTTTTATCTAGTCTTCAATCTTTGACTTGCTCAATTCTTGGGACTCATTAAGACCCCATATGTCATTTGACACCTCTAAGTCATTACTCATTCATTCAGTTGGTCAGGAATCAGCTTTGTACTGAATGCCTACTATATACAATGAGTTGCATTAAGGCAAGTACATGGATGAATTCGAAGGGCTCTTTGCCCTCAAGAAGGTTATAATCTAAGAGGGAGAATGAGACATTTGACAAATGATTCAAGTCAGCAAGTAAGTCTTAAATGCCTACTATGTTCCCTTGAATGGGAAGAGAGGCAAGAATCAGGAAGGCAAAATGGCTGGAGTGGTCGACATAAAGTCAGGAAGATCTGAGTTCCAGTTCTGGCTCTGAGAACTTGGTAGTTGTGTGATCATAGCTAGGCAAGTCACGAAGCTTCTCTGAGACTGTTTCCTTAGGTTGAGATAATGGCACCATGGAACCGTTGAGTCTCAAATGTTGAGCATACTCATGTGTGAGTATGTGTATGTGTGTGTAAAACAATTTGTTGTATAAATGTTTGTTGTTGCCGAATATAATAATGCTGGAGGAAATAGCTTCTGCTCTGAGCTTTGAAAGAAGGCAAGGATTCTGAGAGAGGAAGGACTGTGTTTAGACCATCCCACATAGTAATTGTGGCCTTTCTGGGAAGGTGTCCAAGTTGTGGATGTATGCTCAGTGGTAAGCATATTTTATTATATACTCATTAACTAAAATTGGGAACGCAAATAGGACATATGTGGGAACCATCTCCCAACAAGTATATGTGATTTTTAAATACTCTATTCACCATTTGAATATACTGGGCTTCCAATATAGACAAAGAAGCACACTGTGGAGGGACCATTTATTAAGTGCCTACTATGTAGCAGAGACAGAAAGGCATCTCGCATATGGGGAGAATCAGCATCATGCCCCACCATTGACTTCTGAGAGCATCACTGTTGTTGTTTGTCCTTCACTTTGGAAGAGGACCAATGGCGTCATGGGTGATATCTTGACTTGTGCATGACTTGGATTTAAATGAGGCAGAGATGCACAAAGTCGTCAGCCTTCCTCTCTTGTCCAGTCAAGACTAGTGATGCCTCGGGATGTAAGTTCTAGGCCACTTTAAAAGCCATTAAAGTGTGGAAGAAGGTTCCAACCTAAGTCAATTAGAAGAAGGTTCTTATCTAGGAATTTCCTTGATGGGTGGGAATTATAGACTGAATCTCTATCCTCAGTACAAAGACCGAAGAGGAGTAGTTGCTACTCTCAAAGAGATTACCTTTTAACTGATGAGACGGCTTGAGAGGAATCAGAGCAGATTATTAGATAAAGCTTTGAGGTCAGGAAGACCCGAGTTCAAAGTTTGCCTTGGACACTTACTAGTTGTATGACCCTGGGCAAGTCATTTGCCATCTCTGTTCCTCACCTATAAGATGAGCAGCTTAGATTCAGTGACTTCCAAGGTTCCTTTCAATCTATGCTTTTACATTTATATGTATGTGTTACACACACACACACACACACACACACACACACACACACATACACACACACACAAATCCAGACACAGATAGGAGAGAAGAACAAGCTAGTCCAACTGGACCAAAATGAAGAATGTATGAAGGTGGTAGCAGCTGAGTGATGCAGTAGATAAAGAGTCAGACCTGGAGATGGAAGGTCCTGGGTTTAAATGTGACCTCAAACACTTCCAAGCTATGTGACCCTGGACAGGTCACTTAACCCCCAGTGCCTAACCCTTACCACTCTTCTAGCTTGAAATAGAAGGTGAGGGTTTAAAAAAAACAAACTAGCAAGAACTAAGGTAAGAAGGTTTCATTGTAATCAGAGCATGGAGGACAATGAAGGCCAGAAAGAGGAATGTAGACTATATCCTATAGGCAAAGGGGAGCCAATGAAGGTTTTGGAGGAAGGGAGTAATATGATAAGTATTGTGCTTTTTAATTTAATATTTATTTAAATTAATTTTTAATTTAACATTTAATCTGGCATCTAAATTGAGTTAAAAAAAGAGTTAAAAAACAAAGAAGAATCCACATAGAATTATAATCATCCATACTAGAGATGGTGAAGGTCTGGAACATGTGGGTTCTGACAGATGAACACATATAGACCCTCTTGCTACCAGCAGCCAACAAGCTTTTTGCTGTTTCCCCTTAACTTCCACTAGTAGATTCAGTGAATTACTCTCTCCTAAAGAAGTGAAGTATTTCCCATTTGGAGTTATTTTGGCTACAATGATTAAATAAAATGGGATATATTCCACTGGCAGGACACTGGTGCAGTGGATAGAGTGGTGGGGCCTGGAGTCAGGCAGAAATGCTTACCTTGTGTGACCCTCATTGAAACTCCATCTGCCTCAATTTCCTCATCTGAAAAATGGAGATAATATTAGCACCTACCACCTACGGTTGTTGTGAGGATAAAGAGGGATACTATTTTGAAAGCATTTTACAAACCTTGAAGTGATTTATAGATATATAGATATGCTAGCCATTATTATTCCCATTAGAGGCAACTAGGTGGTCCAGTGGATAGAGCGCTGGGCCTGGAATCAGGAAGACCTGAGTTCAAATGTGACCTCAGATACTTATTAGCTTTGTGATCTGGAACAAGTCACAGCTTCCATCTGCCTCAATTTCCTCATCTGGGATAATAATGACACTTACTTCCTCAGATTGTTATGAAGATGAAGTGAAATAATATTTTTAAGTACTTAGCCTAGTACCTGGAACATAGTTTGTTTGTTGCTTATTTGTTTCAGTTGTTGTGATTAAATTATGTTGAGAGACTGATTTGGGGGCAAAATTAGAAGTTTATTAGTGGCATCAGCTTTATTGTTTAGACCAGCACCGTAACAGATAAAGTGACGTAGGTCTCCACGCTCTCTCAGACCAGGGAGGATCTGAGCTGGATCAGGCAGCCTAACAAATAGATCTTTAGGAGCTCATTATTCAGCCCCTCCTTAACAATCCCAAGAATCTTTCATGGATCAACCTGTCCACCCCTCCCCATCCCCACTGGTGAGTAGGTCAGGTATGCTAAAAAAGAACCCTTGATCTCCTTCACTTGCAACTGTTCAAAAGGAAGACATTCTTTGGGATTTCCAAGGACAAAGAAAATGCAAAAAGCAGCAGACCAGATGGTATCCAGATCCCAGACCCAAGAATACACAGCAATTCTCCCTGATATCTAGAAATCAATACAGTATATGAAAAATAAATTCTCCACAGGCATGTCTGTCTCTTCATGACCATATTTGGGATTTATTTCTTGACAAAGACACTCGTGTGATTTGCCACGTCCTTCTCCGATTCATTTTACATATAAGGAAACTGAAGCAAACAGGGTGAACTGACTTCTGAGACCAAATTTGAACTCAGATCTTCCTGACACTCTATCCACTGCTCCACCTAGGTGCTTGATAAATTCGTGTTCTCCTCCCTTCCTTGGGCTGCCTCCCTATGTCCCAGATGTCCACATTAACTCTACCTTTTTGCTGCTGCTGTTATTGTCATCCCTTTGACTTCCCAGTCGGGAACTTGAGTTTCTCCAGACTTAAGTGCATACATCTCATGGGCTCTAAGATTGGATATGTAGGACCTAGGGGGCTGTGGCCTTGGGTTTGGGGAGGTTCCCAAAATTGTATTTCAACATAAAAGATTGCTTTTGTAATCCTTTGTAATTTTACATTATGCATCTAAATGCATTACTAGAATATAAATTATACATTATTATAAAATACTGACATTATTATGATTAATTACATGATTAAGTCAATCAAAATTATTTTTATACATTTATATCATACAATTTTATATTATGCATTTAAATAAGTTATACATTGTTGTAATATTAACATGCTTGTTAGTAATACAATTAATTATAATTATATTAACATTTTTATAAAATAAATTATATATTATAATAATATTAATGCTATCATAATTAAATGCATATTAATTGTGACATCAAATTATTATGTGGGTTATGCATTTATAGTATAATTTTATATTCTGCATTTAAATGCATTGCTATAAATTACATATAATTATAATATTAGCATTATTATTAACAACATAATTGATTATAATTATTGTAATAATATTAACATTATGAGAATACAAATTATACTTTTATATTATGCCTTTAAAAGCATGACTCTGAGATGGGGTCCACAAGCTTCCCCAGACCACCAGAGGGATACGTGACCCACAAACAAGGCTAAGAGCCCCTGTTTTAGAGGAGCCCTCTATAAAGAGAGCTCCCCCTGTCATATCTGTCTGAACTGTTGCCCTGCTGGAGATCTTGGGTGGGTGGCCTAAGTGTGCTGCATTCACAGGGAGAAATCAAAGGCAAAGGTTATTTTTGCTTCCATCTGAGGCCCAGCAGAGGGAGTGGGACAGCCTGAGACTGGAGATTGTCACTGAGCCCTCAGGAGACAGTTTTCATCTATACTCAATATTAGGAGCTGTTGATTTCCCAGAAAAGAGAAGGGGTCCTGCTGCCGGCCCATGAGGTTAGGGACAAGACCTGATGGCTTCTGAGGACATAAGAGAAGAAGAATCATGGGCCCTCTGGCAGCTTTCTCATTCCGTGTGTGTGTGTGTGTGTGTGTGTGTGTGTGTGTATGTGTGTGTGTGTGTGTGTGTGTCTGTGTCTGTGTCTGTGTGACACACACATGCTCAGGAGCCTCTGGGATACAGCTGAGTGGGGCTGAGACAATGCAAATAATTAACCACCATAAACTGTCAAAGCAGTAAGTCCTGCTGATGACAGAAAGTCTGGTAGAGGAAGACTGCCATCAGCAAACAGTGTTGTCTTCTGTTAGGAAAGCTGGTCTCCTCCTCCCACCCCTCGCCCTCTCTCCTTCCCTCCCTCCCTCATTCTCTTCCCCTCATCCTTTCAAATACAGAAGTGCCATTTGTGCCTTGCCAAGCACCCTCCACACCACTGCCAAATCAGGATTCCTTAAACGCAGTGCCTGGCATAGAGAAGGTGCTTAAAAAATGTTTGTTGAGCGGTTGAGATCTATCTATAGCATGTCTCTCTACTCAAGAAACTTCTAGAGGCTCCCTCTGTCCTCAGGGAGAGAATCCTGCCTCGTATTCAGTAAGTAATGACTCTTCTTTGTATGGTTTTTGTATTTACTTACTTTACTTCCCAAACTGGTTCTAACCTACCTTTTCTGCCTTATCATACATCATTCCCCTTCACACTCAGCACAGTCCAGTCCATCTGACGTTACTGCTGTTCTTTACATATGATCAACCATCTTCTGTGGCCATTCCTTTGGGCAGGCTGTCCCCTGTTCCTGGAATGCTCTCTCTCTCTCTCTCTCTCTGTATCTCTGTCTTTCTCTGTCTGCCTCTGTCTCTGTCTTTCTCTGTCTCTGTCTTTGTCTGACTGTCTCTGTCTCTCCATCTCTCTCTGTCTCTCTCTGTCTCTCTCTCTCTCTGTCTCTCTGTCTTTGTCTGACTCTGTCTCTGTCTCTCTCTGTCTCTGTCTCTCTGTCTGACTCTGTCTCTGTCTCTCTGTCTCTCTCTGTCTCTGTCTCTGTCTCTCTGTCTTTGTCTCTGTCTCTGTCCTTGTCTGTCTCTCTCTCTCTGTCTCTGTCTCTCTGTCTTTGTCTGACTCTGTCTCTCTGTCTTTGTCTCTGTCTCTGTCTTTGTCTCTGTCTGTGTCTGTCTGTCTGTCTGTCTCTCTCCCCCCCCCCCACCTCCCCAGCTTCCTCCAAATCTCAGCTCAAGAGGTAGCCAGAGATAGCTAGGTGGCACCATAGTGCAGAGAGCACGGAGCCTAGAACCCGAAAGACCAGTTAAAAGCCAGCTTCAGACACTTTCCAGCTATGTGACCTTGGGTAAGTCATTTAACTTTTGACTGCCTTAATTACCTCAGTTGTAAAATGGGTATATAGGCATTTAATAAATGTATTTTCTCCCTCTATACCACCTCCAGCATAAGATGTTTCCCGACCCCCCCCACTTCTTAGTTCTTTTCCCCTCAAAAAAAATTATGACTCTACTCAGTATTTTTGTTTATTTACTTTTATATGGATCCTGTGTGTTTCCCCACTAGAAATAAGGTCTTTGAAAAAAGGGATTTTCATATCTCTCTGCATCTGGAGCACACAGTAGGCAGCTTAGTAGAATAGCTAGAACAGTGAACTTGAAGTACAAAATCCCTACATTTGAATCCAACTTAAGCACTTAATAGTCAATGGCCTAGAGGAAATCTTATACCCTTTCTCTGCCTCAGTTTCCTTACCTGTCAAAAGAGAGGATAATACTGAATGATCTACAAGGTCCCTTCCACTTCTAAATCTGAGATCCTAAATGCTTCTTGAGTTAAACAATTCTCCTGAACTTGCACAATGTAGGTAACGAATTGGTACTTGCTTCCCCTTGAGGCCCGCCAGAGTCTAGAGGGTCCATCAGCCCCTGGCTCTCTCTAACTCCAAAGCTGCATGGTTCTATTTTCTGCCTCTGCCCAGATCTCCCCAGATTCGGTTCTCAGCTGATAATCACTTCATTATGCCTTCCTTCCTTCAAGATGCTCAGGAAAGAGAAAGATGCATTAAACTGAGGATTTACACTCCGTGGAACATTCGTGCAATAGCTTCACCTCAGTTCTGACCTTCATTATATTTCAGGGGTGGAAATAAGCATGCGCAGGTTTTTAGAGTCAATTCTAATTTAGGGTAGTTCTTCAGAAGCCATGTTTTATAGGGTTAGATTATGCTAACTTTCTTCTTGTTGTTCTTTGGTCATTTCCAGTCACATCCAACTCTCCATGACCGAATTTGGGGTTTTCTTGGCAGAGTTCCTGGAATGGTTTGCCCTTTCCTTTTCCAACTCATTTTACAGATGAGAAAATGGAAGCAAATAGAGTTAAATGGTTTGCCTAGGGTCACACAGCTAGTAAGTTTCTGAGGTTGGTTTTGAACTCAGAGCTTCTTCTTCCAAGCCCAGTTCTCTATTCCTTGTGCCACTTATCTGCCCCACTATACCACATTACCTCTCAATAAATTTGAGTTACTATTTTTTGTAAAAATATTTTATTTTGCCATTTGCATGTAATAATAACTTTCTACAGTAGTTTTCTAAAGTTATACGATCCAAATTGTCTCCCTTTCTCCATTCCCTCTCCCTTCCCAGAGATGGTGAGCATTTTGGTCTGGGTTATATGTGTATTATCATGCAAAATAAATTTCCATATTGTAAGAGAATTGAGTTACTATTTTTTTAATTGAAGTTTTAATCATGACCCAGTTTGGCTCAAAAATCAGTTCCTGGGATAATGGTGGGACAGAGACATGTGGGAGTCAGTGAGTCAGTCAATAAGCATTAATGAAGAACCTTCTGTATACCAGTGTCCCACACTCCCCAGAGGCTTCTTGGGCCAGATGCTTCTCAAGACCTCCAGCAGCATTAGCAGCAAAGAGCTCCATTGAGTACCTGCTGTGTGTGGTACTTCTCAACCATTAGAACCAGAAATCACTCATCCAAGAACAGTCAGGACAGGCAACAAAGTAGTTCAGAGAGTCAGGCCAAGAGATGGGAGATCCTGGGTTTAAACCACCATTGCCTAGCCTTTCCCACTCTTCTGTCTTAGAATTGATATTAAGAGAGTAAGGATTTTTAAAATTGATTTAGCAAGCTTCCTACTATGTGCCCAACACTGCACTAGATGCTGGGTCCCCAGACGCAAAGATGAAAAGACACCATGACCACAAGAAACTTCTCTCAGGGGAAGCAACATGTACATATAAAAATAAATATAACATATATGACATATATCCAAAGTAAGTACAGTGGGAGGAAACTAGGGGCAGGAGGGATGGAGGGTGAGTAATGTAGAATCAAGAAAGGCCTCAGGGAGGAGGTAGCATCTGATTGAAGCTCTGAAGGAGGCTTAGGCTTCTAAGATACAAAAGTGAGGAAACAGTCCTGCCATGAGCACAAAGCTAGGGGACAAGGACCTGGAGTCAGGAAGATCTGAATTCAAATCCAGCCTTAGACACTTCCTAGAAGTGCAACCAGAGACAAATAGTTTCATCTCTGTCTACCTCCGTTTCCTTAACTGACAAATGGGGATAATAATAATATCTCTTTCCCAGAAGTGTCATGAGGATCAAATTAGATAATATTTGTACTTTGATTTAAAATGTTATGTATGTTCTAGCTGTTGTGGTGATGGTGGTGGTTGATGGTGAACCATGGTTGGTGGTGGTGGTGGCAGTGGCTAGATCAGAGAGGATCTAGGAATGCACTAGCAAATGCTCATTGGATTCCATTCAAGTCACCAACAAGGATTTATTGCACTGAGTGAGGTCCTATAAAGGCAAAAACAAAAAGCTAATCAGAACCTGCCCTCAGGAAGTTTACATTCTATTTTAAGGGAAGTATGTTGTAAGAGTTTTTTTGTTTTGTTTTGTTTTTAAACCCTTAACTTCTGTGTATTGACTTATAGGTGGAAGAGTGGTAAGGGTTAGGCAATGGGGGTTAAGGGACTTGCCCAGGGTCACCCAGCTAGGAAGCGTCTAAGGATCTCCTATCTCTAGGCCTGGCTCTCAGTCCACTAAGCCACCTAGCTGCCCCCTATACGATTTAACATTGTCCTTAAAACAACATTATGTCTATACATGAGAGTTGTAGTATTACTGTTGGGGTCCCACGGCAGCTTAGAACAGTATCCAAAGAAAAGTTCAATGTAACTCTGATCGAGAGAGAAAAGATGGTTGGTGCACTCCAATAGTCAGCACCTTCCAAAGGTCAGTGCTCTTCCATCCACTTGAAATTACTTCATAGTTATTTTGTAAAGTTTAGTATTTACTTTTCCATGTCCATGTTTCCCACCCAGGAGAATGTAAGTTCCTTGAGGGCAGGATTGTTTCATGTTTTCATATTTGTTTATATCCTCAGCATCTGATACAATGTCTGGCACACATTTACAGTAGATGTTCCATAAACGTTTGTGGAATGGAATGGAATTGGAGCCTACTCAAGTTTAAGACCTTTCAAGGTGACAAGACAGTGGGTACAAGAGAGACAGAGACAGAAAACCATATGCTCTTTTTGGTTAAAATTGTCTTGAAATTTCCTGAATGACTATGATAGAATTAGAAGCCGGTCTGTGGGAAGTTTAGCAGGATTACATAGTTTATTCTGTCTGGATTAAAGGGATTTAATACTGAGGACACTATCCATGGATTAAACTGATTATGTCTCCCAGACTTGTGGTAGTGGTTTTTGTTTTTAAGATTTAGACCAACACATGCATGTAGGCACATGCATTCCCCTCTCTCTCCTCCCATCATTCCTTTCTCTGTCTCTGTACCCCTTTCTCTTCTCTTCTCTCTCCCTCCCCATCTCTCATGGTCTCTTTCTGTTGCTCCCTCTCTCTGTCTGTATTCCTATGTCTTTCTCTCTCTGTCTGTCTCGACTCTCTCCCTCCCACCTCTATCTCTCTGTCTCCCCTCTCTCTATCTCTGTCTCTCTCTGTGTCCCTGTTTTTCTCCTCTCTCCCTTTTTTCCTTTCTCTGTTTTTCTGTGTCTATTCCTTTCTCTATGTCTCTGTTCCTTTGTCTCTCTCTCTCTCTCTCTGTATCCCTGTCTCTGTTTCTCTCTGGCTCTCTTCTATTCCTCCACTACTCTTTCTGTCTCTCGTCTCTGTCTCCCTCTCCCTCTCTCTCTGTCTGTATCCCTGCCTCTGTTTCTCCATTTCTTTCTCCCTTTCTGTGTCTCTCTATCTCTCTCTTCCCCTTTCTTTGTGTCTCTTTGTCTCTCTCTGTATCCTTGTCTCTGTCTGTCTGTTTCTCTCTCTGTCTCACTCTGTCTCTCTCTCTCTGTCTCTCTGTCTCTCTCTCTCTCTCACACACACACACACACACACACACACACACTCACAACTTTTATATTCATAGTCCTTCCCCCTGCCCCAGTTGGATCATTTATTTAAAACCCCAGCACTGAGCACCACTTAATCCATCCTGAAGATGATGTGCTATTGAATGGGGAATTTTAACCATTTGAATTAATGATAAGAATATCCTATCAGAGTCCCCACAGGACCCAGATGTCAGTGCCCTTGTGCTTCCCCCCTCCACCTCCCTAACTTTCCTTCTGGATATCAATACATGTCCCAGATTCTCATTTGAGCCATAGGCTGCTAGTCCATAGAACCCAGGAATCCCCAATCATAGTTGGGGGAAAGGATGTTTTGAATGGATAATTTGGCATGTCTATGATCTCCTCCATGTGGGCATTCCCTCCAGCAATAGCAGCAGATGGCAGCCTCTGCACACCTTCTTCTCCTGTGACTTCTTTTGGGTCTATTGTCTCATTTGTGGTGGATTTTCCATTGGAGCCAACCTAGTGAGCTCAAGGGTTCTCTCTTGTTCCACTGATACTACCTGGATATCAGTGGTGCAGATAGGCAGTCCATTGGTTATATTAACCTTAATTCTCCCCCCCGAGAGTTGCCTCCTCTTTCTCCCAACCATACATCTACTGTTCTCCATAGGGTTCTTGGTTAATAGTGTGTTGTAACTTATTCATGCCCACCTACCACCTTGGCTGGACTTTTTTTTTAAGGATTTACAATTTCATTGGTAGAATAAATTATCAAGCAGAAAACTCCCTCTCCTGATGCAGATGGATACCTGCTCTATGTTTACAGTCTAAGTTAAATAACTTGCCCAAGGTTAGGTAGGATTTGACATTGACATATTCTGGACATAATTACCCTTGGAAAATTACACAGCGCATTTAATGGCCTTGAAACAAAGGCCCACTTTTAAACCCTTATTTTCCATCTTAATATCAGTTCTAAAGCAGAAAAGCAATAAGGGCTACTCAGTAAGGGTTAAGTGACTTGCCCAGGGTCACACAGCTAAGAAGTATCTGAAGCCAGATTTGAACTAAAAGGGCTAACTTTTAACAATATCCTTCCAGTATGTTGTGCCACCCTACTCAGTGAATAGCCTTTGTGCTCTACTATCAGTGGATATTATCAATCTTCACAATGTCTAGAGAAAGCAAGGAAGGCTCTAAGGCTTGGCCTTCTGTGATGAACTTATTGGAGGACATAACAAGAGGTATAAATGGGCTGCAATCTGCCCCATTATTGGAAATATCCCGGTCAGTGAGATCAGGGATTTGGAATAATTGTTTTTTCTCCTGCTGATATTTATCACCTAACTATGAGCCGTGGAATACCATGACTTCAGGTCATCTATTCTGGTTAGCAGAGAGTCCTGGGGGCATCTTGGTGGCTCAGTAGATTGCAAGGTCAGGCTTGGAATTGGAAGGTGCTAGTTCAAATCTGGCCTCAGGCACTTCCTAGCTGTGGGACCCTGGGCAAGTCCCTTACTAGCCCCTACTGCTCTTCTGCCTTGGAACAAATATTTAGTATTGATTCTAAGATGGAAGATATGGGGTTTTTTACGTCCCCATCTATGCCATGAATGAATAGCTTACCAGTTCTCAGTGATTAGAATTCCAAATACTTAAATACAAAATAACTAAACTAAATACTAAATATACTAAATTTACTAAAAAGCCTCTTTAAATACTAACTAACACCAAGCATAATTTAGCAGAAGGCATTTTAGGGTCAACCAGAGCAGCTTTGAGCTGTGGTGGCAGAATGCAGGAGCCAATTAAGAAGGATTTCTGGTCAACAGGGCTAGCCCAGCTCTTAATACAGTAGCCTTGGATTATTTACCAGATCAAAGATAGCTTTTCCAAAGAATAATGAAATTGTGCTGGGGAAGGGGAAGATAGGAGGTGGAGGGACAGTCCTCATACTTCGACCGTGACTTTTTTCTTTGGAATTGGTTATTTTTTTCTTCCCCAAAAAAGATGTAGTGCTAAGTTTTTAAAAATAGTATGTGACCTCCTTTTTGGCTTGTGTAGTCTTCCCACAGTTGTCCCTAAAGGTTTCTGCTGCTGCTAATAATAGCAACAACAACAGCAACAACAACTCATGCGTATGCAACGCTTTAATGTTTACAAAGCACTTTCCTTCCCAAAAATGTGGATGATAGGGAATCCTGCTACCTGGAAGCCATGAATGGATGGGGCTACCCCTTTATAATCACACCTTGCCAGGGTGGCATGGCTCACCTGAAAGGGGAATAGTTGAAACCAAATACCAAAGAAATTTTATTCTGCATATGGTGAGACATTCCAAGAAGTCACCAGAAGCCTAGCTTTACTCTGAATAGTGATGTCACACCTATATCCTGGTGAAGTACTATGTAGCCTAATCTTATTTCCAAAGATGAGTGGCCATTGGGTCATTAGTGAGTAATCATGTCCCATGAGGCCTCCATCACATTCTCGTACTCAAATGGCTAATCTTACCAGTTACTAGTCAGATCTAATGACTGAAGCTCACCTCTTCTTACCTCCCTTCTGAGGACTGGCTACCTTGTTAGTGGAAGGTCCCCCAAGGTGAGTCATCATCGAGGAACCATTCATCTCTCTCAGCCTAAGGGTGAATCGGCAACTGGCAATGAGTTTAATCATCGCCCTTTCCCAAAGCTTAGGCTTTGGATTTCCTACAATCAACAGTGGCTTAACCAACCACAGCAATAGTGATCATATATATACACACACATATATATGTGTGTGTGTGTATGTATGTATATATGTATGTATATATGTGTGTGTGGGTATGCGTATATATGTATATATAGGGTTTTTTCAATTTTCAAGTTCAATAACAGCAATATTACTAATAATAGCCAGCATTTATATAGCACGTTAAGGTTTCCAAAGGCCTTTACAAATATCCCATTTGGTCCTTACGAACACTTTGGAAGGTGTTGTGGCCATTCATTCATTTTTCAGTCTTTTCCAATTCTTCTCAACCCCATTTGGAGTTTTCTTGGCAGAGATACCAAAGTGGTTTCGCATGTCCTTTTCCAGTATACTTTATGAATGAGGAATAGAAAACAAACAGGGTTCAGTGACTTGCCCTGGTGTGCTATTATTATCCTCATTTTGCAGATAAGGAAACTGAAGCAAACAGATGTAAAGTGACTTGCCCAGGGTCACACAGCTAGTAAATGTCCAAAGCTTTATTTAAAAATCAGAGCTTCCTGATTCCAGGGCCAGCATTGTATATATACTGTGCCCCCTAGCTTCATTGTCATCATCATCGATAGCATTTGCATAGATCTTTAAAGACTGCAAAACCCTTTACATATGGCATCTCATTTGATCCTCACAACAACCACAGGAGGTAGGTGCTACTATTGGACCCATTTTATAAAGGAGGAATTTGAGGCAAGCTTGCCCAGAGTCACACAGCTCGGAAATACCTGAGGCAGAATTCAAACTCGGGATCAAACTGACTAATTCCAAATCCAACACTCTCTGCCCTCTGCTGCCTCTAAAGAGGTGATTGTTCCCCTGGTCAGACTGCATCTGGATTGTTGCGTTCGGTTCTAGGCTTAACCTTTTAGGAAGGAAGGTGATTGGCAAATTGGAAAGTCTCCAGAAAAAAAATTAAAGGCTCAAGGGCATGCCATTTGAAGTGTTGGATGAAGGAACTGGAGATGTTTGGTAGAGGGAAAAGTTAAGGAGGACCTGATAACTTTGAGCTCTCCTAAAGTAGATGAAGGACTGTCATGTGGAGAAGGGATGTGCAGGGCAGCTAGGTGGCTCAGTGGATTAGAGAGCCATCCCTGGAGACAGGAGGTCCTGGATTCAAATCTGGCCTCTAATGCTTCCTAGCTGTGTGATCCTGGGCAAGTCACTTAACACCATTTACCTAGCCCTTACCATTCTTCTGCCTTGGAATTAATACTTAGAATTGATTTCTAAAATAGAAGGTAATGGTTTAAAAAAAGAAAGAAGGGAGGAAGGAAAAGGGATTAGCCTTGTTCTGCTTGTCCCTAGAGAACAGGACACTTGGGTGAGAGTTACATAGAATCAAATACAGGCTCAATGTTAGAGCAAACTTCTGATAACAATTAAGGTAATTCCATAATGAATGGGCTACTTCTGGGGGTAGTGGGCTCTTCATCTCACTGGAGGCCAGCAAAGCCTTGTTGGACGCAGTGGGGCTTCCAGCTCACATATCCTGCAATTCTGTCCCTTCAGCTGTCAGATTCTGGGATTCAGAATCTCTGGATCAGGAAGTCCATATATAATCATATTTAGACTTAGAAAAACAACCCCTGACAGAGAGTCGCGGGGCCCAGGGCAGTAACTGTCCTCTGTGGGCTGTACTAGATGGATAAAGGAGCCATCCTGATTGTATGGAGAGCCGGGAGACGTCCACTCAAAAAGCATTTTAAGAGTTTAGTGCTATTTCCCAAATGCTGGAAATATAAAGACAAAAACAAAACACCTCTTGCCCTCAAGGAGCTTACATGGGGGGGGGGGTCCGCCTATACGTATGTAAAGAGTAAATACAAGGTAGTTTGTGGGGGAAGGATGGGGAGGGGGCAACTTGGGAGAGGTACTAAAAGCAGGTTAGGTTCAGAAGTTGGGAAGCTCATCCCAGGTAGGAAAGGATGCTCGAGCTGACCTTTGAAGGGGGCTGAGGATTCTAAGAATTGGGAGTGAGGCGTGAAGGCATTCCAGAGATGGGGAACAATCCAGTTTGGCCAGACCCTAGGGAACATGAAAGAAAAGAAATGAGTGATTAGCCTGAAAGGTGGCTCTCATCCAGGTTGTGAAGGGCTTTAACTTCTAAACAGAGGAGCTTGTATTGATTGTAAAGCTTTTGATGCAGGGAATTGAAATGGTCAGCATTAGGAGGCATCTTGGCCTAGCAGAGAGTGTTGGATATAGAACCAGTAAGACCTAGATTCAAATCCTACCATTGGCACTATAGTAGCTATGTGAGTCACTCACTTTTGAGCATTCTGGACTCTCAATCTAGCAATAAGTTCAAATCTTCATGGAGCTGCAAAATAACAGTTTGAGTGGCTAGGTGAAAAATGGGTTGAACACCTGGAAGACCTGAGTTCAAATCTAGCCTAAGACACTTACTAGATGTGTGACCCTTAGTAAATCATTTACCCCTGTTTGCCTCCATTTCCTCATCTGTCAAATGAGCTGGAGAAGGAAATGGCAAACCACTCCAGTATCTTTGCCAAGAAAACCCCAAATGAGGCCACAAAGAGTCAGATACGACTGAAAAGAAAAACAACTGAACAAGAGTTGTTCATCTTCTACAAGCCTCAATTTCCTTGTCTGTAAATGGACTCGGTGACTTCTGAGTTCCCTTCTTGCTTTAGATCTTCAGTCCAACCTATTTGTGCTTTAAGAATATTCCTTTGACAGCTGTGTGGAGGATAGATTAGAGAGAGGGGAAATTTGAGGCCAAGAAACCTATTAGGAGGAGTGACCTGCTAGATGATTTTGGCCAGGGCATACCCTGATTGATAAACTGCTCTCCAGGGCCATGGAGCTTAAAAGGACCTCAGGGGTCATCATCCCCCCTACAAAGCCTACAACATGGACCATCCAGCTTGAAGATCTTCACAGAGACAGAAAAACATTCTCTTCTAAATCAGCCCATTCCACTCTGGAGGAGCTTTAATCTGGGGGAGTGTTTCTTAAAATTGTGCCCAAATTTGACCCTTTCATTTCCCTTTTAAATTTTATCATTCCTAGTTCTGCCTTCCAGAACCAATAATAGTGATGATGATGATGATGATGATGATGATGATGATGATGATGATGATAGTAATAGTAATAGCTAGTACCTAAATAGTTCTAAAAGATGCCATATATTATCCCATTTGGTCCTTACAACAATCCTGGAAGGTAGGTACTCTTATTATTTCTATTTTAGAGATGAGTAAAATGAGGCAGGCAGAGGCTAAGTGACTTGCCCAGGGTTACACAGCTAGGAAGTATCTGAAGCCAGTTTTGAACTCTGGTCTTCCTGACTCTAAGGTCATCCCTCTTTCATTGATACCCCTAATTAACAATCAATCAACAAGCATTTTATAAAGATATTTTTATAAAAATTTTATTTTCTCAATTACATGTAAAAAATCTTTTTCAAAGAAAGAACTGTGAGAGGAGAAACACAAAAGAAAAATATATGATCAATCACATGGTTTGATAGGGATATGATTAAGGTTTTGGCTTTAAAAGATCACTCTACTGCAAATATGAATAATATGGAAGTAGGTTTTGAACAATGATACATGTATAACCCAGTGGAATTACTTGCAGCTCTGGGAGGGGAGAAGGAACAGGGGTGGAAAAAATCATGACTCATTTAACCATGAAAAAAATATTCTAAGTAAATAAATAATTTTTGGAAATATAAATAAAAAATAAAAGCCACTCTGATCATTTATGTCATAACCTGCAAATTTGAGAAACTGGCAAAAGATAGACTTAGCCAATGTTGGAGATAGCTATGGGAAGAAAAGCACACTGTTACATTATTGGTAGAACTGTCATTACTATAACCATTTTTGGGAAGCAACTTGGAATTATTCAAAAAAAGTGACTAAAATGTCAAGAAAAATAATTTTCCACATAAATTTTCTGAAGTCATATGATCCAAATAATATTCCTCCCTCCTTTATTCCCCCCCCCCCGCCTGAGATGATAAGCAATTTGATGTGCATTATACATGTATTGTCCTGCAAAATATATTTCCAATTTGGTCACTGTTGTAAGAGAATACTCATATAAAACCAAATCCCCAAAATAAAAACATAAATGAACTAATATAAACAATAGTATGCTTCGATCTGCATTTTATCTCTAATAGTTCTTTTTCTGGAGGTGGATAGCAGTCTTTGTCATAGGTTCTTTCACAGTTAGGTGATCATCATACAATACTGTTACTCTGTACAGTGTTCTCTCAGTTCTTCTTTCACTCTGTACATGTAGGTCTTTCCAGCTTTTTCTGAAATTATCTTGCTCATTGTTTTTCATAGCACAATAGTATTTTATCACTATCATATACCACAACCTGTTCAGCCATTTCCCAAATGATGGACATTCCCTCAATTTCCAATTCTTTGCCACTACAAAAAGACTAACTATAAATATTCTTATACAAATAGGTCCTTTCCTCTTTTTTATGATCTCTTTGAGACATAGACCTAGTAATAGTATTACAAGATCAAAGGTATGCACAATTTAATAGCCCTTTGAGCGTAGTTCCAAATTGTCCTCCAGAATGGTTGGATTAGTTCACAACTCCACCAACAATGTATTAGGGTCCCAATTCTACCGCATCCCCTCCAACATTTATCACTTTTCTTACTGTCATATTGGCCAATCTGCCAGGTGTAAGGTGGTACCTCAGAGTTGTTTTAGTTTTCATTTCTCTAATTGAGGGATTTAGAACATTTTTTCATATGATTATTAGCTTTGATTTCTTCATCTGAAAATTGTTTGTTCATATCTTTTGACCATTTGTCAGTTGGACAATGACTTGTATTCTTATAAATTTGACTTAGTTCTCTATAAATTTGACAAGTTAGACCTTTATCAGAGAAATGTGCTTTTTAAAAAATTGCCCAGTTTTTTTCCCCCTTCTAATCTTGGTTACTACATTGGTTTTGTTTGTGCAAAACCTCTTTAATAAAATCAAAATTATTCATTTTACATCTTGTAATGCTTCTCTATCTCCTGTTTGGTCAGAAATTCTTCCCTTCTCCATAAATCAACCAGGTAAACTATTCTACAACAAGCATTTCTTAAACATCCACTATGTGGCAAGCACACTCAGGAGATGCAAATAGATCTTCCTGACTCCAAGTCCACTGTTCTGACTTCTGCACCATTTAGCTGCTAAGAAGAACCCACCTAATTCCTCTTTCTCTTAAGATGGCTCTGACATCCTTGCTTGATCTTCTCTTTAACAGACTAATGCATCTTCATTTCCTTCGACCAATTCTTATAGGGCAGGAAGCCAAAGCTCTTCTCTATCCTGGTTACTTTGCCCCCTGTATGCTCTCCAACTTACTAATGTCCTTCTCAAACTGTGACCCCCAGAACTGAACACAACACCCTAGATATGGTCTGACCAGGGCATAGGGCAGCAGAGACCAGCTCCTCCTCCTTCCTGGAAATCCTGTCTCTCACAATGGAATCTCAGATTGCAAGAAGGTAGTCCCTCCCTCCTTGGCCCTCTGAGCACTTGCTTTCTGGCTAGGAAGCCAGACTGATGTTTTCCCCCTAAGGAGAGGGCCCTTTCAGGGGAAGAAGGAATAATTCCAAAGTTTATCTTAATGAGAAGAGACAGAAGGGCAGTTCTGTACCATTCCATCCTTTCTTTGCCTCATCTACTAACCCTGCTTGCTACTAACTAGAAGAATCCAAGTCAAGGGAGAAGAGGGTGGAAAATCTCCCTGCTTATTTGGTTAAAGAGTTTCTTCACTATTTGTTCATTCATTTGTTCAACAGAAATGTTGATAGTTTGTGACACTGTGCTTGAAACAAAGTTTTTTTTTCTTTTTTTAACATTTAATAATATTTATTTTTTAGAAAAGTTAACATGGTTACATGATTCATGCTCTTACTTTCCCTTTCACCCCCCCAACCTCTCCCCCCCCATAGCCGATGCGCATTTCCACTGGTTTTAACATGTGTCATTGATCAAGACCTATTTCCAAATTGTTGATAGTTACATTGGTGTGGTAGTTTCGAGTCTACATCCCCAATCAGGTCCGCCTCAACCCATGTGTTCAAGCAATTGCTTTTCTTATGTGTTTCCACTCCTGTAGTTCTTCCTCTGAATGTGGATAGCGTTCTTTTCCATAAATCTCTCAGAATTGTCCTAGGTCATTGCATTGCTGCTAGTACAGAAGATATTTATAGCCACGCTTTTTGTGGTGGCAAAAAACTGGAAAATGAGGGAATGCCCTTTAATTAGGGAATGGCTGAACAAACTGTGGTATATGTTGGTGATGGAATACTATTGCACTCAAAGGAATAATAAACTGGAGGAATTCCATGTGAACTGGAAAGACCTCCAGGAAGTGATGCAGAGAGAAAGGAACAGAGCCAGAAGTGTACACAGAGACCAATACACTGTGGTAAAATAGAATGTAATTGATACAAAGTTTTGATAAGATGTGATCCTTGTGTAGAGTTTTATGTTGTTCAGTTGTATCTGATCTTCATGGTCCATTTGAGGTTTTCTTGACAGAGATACTAGAGTAGTTTGCCATTTCCTTCTCCAGCTCATTTGACCGATGAGGAAACTGAGGCAAAGAGGGATAAGTGACTTGTCCAGAGTCACACAGCTGGTAAGTGGCTGAGGCTAGATTGGAACTCATGTCTTCCTGACTCCAAGCCTGGCACTCTAGCCACTGCACCATCTAGTTGGCTTCATGAAGTTTGCATTCCAATTAGAATAGGTGCTTAACAATGGACCCCCTGGGAGGTCTGGTGAAGCCTATGGACCCGTTCTCAGAATAATGTTTCTAAATGTAAAAAATAAAATCCATAGAATTACAAATGAAACCAGTCATATTGAAATATCATTATATGGGCAGCTAGGTGGGTCAGTGGATAGAGTGCTAGGCCTGAAGATGGGAGGTCCTACGTTCAAATTGCCAACTGCCTAGACCTTACCACTCTTCTGCCTTGGAGCCAATACTAAGTATCAATTCTAAAACTGAAGGTAAGAGGGAGAAGGAAGGCAGGAGGAAAAGAAGGGATGAAGGAACAAAGGAACAAAGGGAGGGAGGGAAGAAGGAAGGAACGAACGAACGAACGAACGAACAAACGAACGAACGAACGAACGAAGGAGAGAGGGAGGGAGAAAGGAAGGAAGGAAGGAGGGAGGGAGGAAGGAAGGAAGGGAAGGAGGAAGGACGGAAAGAAGGGAGGAAGGAAGGAAGGAAGGAAAGAAGGAAGGAAGGAAGGAAGGAGGGAAGGAGGAAAGGAAATACAATTATATTTTAAAAATTAAACTCCATATTAAGAACCTGAGTCAAAGGGATACGATCCCGACATAAGTAACCTTAATACACAATATTGCATAATAGGTACCTTTGAGAAGTTTAGAACAAAGTACTTTGTGGAGGCTGAGGGGATGAGATCACCTTAGGCTCCCTGGAGAAGATTTAGGACATTAAATTTAGGACAGAAAATACAGATCCTTGTGTAGTATGAACATTGTGACAGGCCACAGCTTTTTCTTTGCCCTAGCTATAATGATTTAGCTTCTTTCCATGTCATATTATGCATATTAAGTGAGTAAATTGGAACATGTAGCACAATGCTCCAGTGGCCAAGAGAAATTTCCTTCCTTTCTCTCTATTCTCCTTTGCCCTGTTCCCCTAAAAGCACAACTTTGGGTCTGAGCTCAGGCTTTTATGTCAGTATATCAGAGATCTTTAATTTCAAGTGTGAAATCTTCCTCCACCCGGAGAGATTGCAACCCATCTATAACTTACTTTCAGGGAGTTGCTTGAGGCTGAGAGAGATTAGATTGACTCCTTTGTAGTCATCTAGCAAGTACATATGAGAGGTGGAATTTGAACTCGGGTCTTCCTGACTGCAAAGTCAACAGCCTGTACCCCACTGCCTCTGGCCCAGCTTTCGCCGTGGCCAATAGCATCTCTTCCTAAGACCAACGAGCCTTGATGGCAGATCTACTTCCTAAGCACAAGAACTCCATCAAGTGTTTTATTTTTTCCTAAGACTATTTGAATAAGCTCTCGGGAAAGACACTTCGTGCCTGTCTTGTTTGCTCCCCCAGTTGCTCCACCTTTTAACTTCACCATCTGTGGCGCCAGGCTGAGTCCTCCATCCTGAGCCTTGCCCCTGGACCTTGCCTCGTAACTGGGTCTCTCCCTGTGAGCAGCAAACAGCTCACAGAGCAGCTGTGTGCTCACATAGGCTCTGGAGCAAGTGGCCGCCATCCGAGTTCTCCATCAGGGGGAGAGACAGCCCTGTGTATCCCCGATTCATTAATAATGGATTGCCAAACTCTTCCTGCTCAGCTCACTGGTCACCTAATTGACTTAGGAGAGGGCTCAGCCGCATTCATTGTCATACCACAGTAGTCATGATTCAGTTCCCCTCCAGAAAGCCACTGAGAAGACCAGTGAAGGAGCAGCCCCAGCCGAAGCCTGGGCACACTCGGCACCCTCGTCTCCGGGGATATTTGCCCCTCCCCTGTGGGCTCCTGGGTACAAGTTACATCATGCATGGGAGCTACTGTGACACGGCACCTGTGAGTGGATTTTCTCCCTTCTCCGAAAGGAAGTGAGAGATTGAGAGATTTTTTTTTTTGCTTCATGCCTACAAGAAACTCATCTCGGAGAATGCCCATTCTTGGGTGAATTACAGAACAAGATGAAACTTTGAAAACTGCCTGGGAGCTTAGCACATGATTGACAAGGAAAGGGAAGGCATTCCCCAGACACGGTTGGGATGTGAAAGGAAGATGAAATGGCCTCAACCCATCGGCCTGGCAAGTCTTCTTTAACAAGGTATTTTATGATACATTCCTGGATATTTTATATTTTTCCTTTTTCAAACATCAACCAATAAAAGATGCTACTGGTTTTGCGGGGTTGGTTTTTTTTTTCCTACTTTACCTTTGACAGTCCTTGAGTGGCACTCTGGATTCTTCATCTCCCCATGAATAAACTGTATTCCAGAAGGGAAACCAGCTTCTGGAAGACAAGCTGCTTCTGATAGATAACAAAACAAGAAGAAGGAAAAAAAAATAGAGAAACCCAAAAGAAAAAGGTGGCCACCATGCAGGTGTCTTTTGTGTGTTCAGAACATAGCCTGAAGGGCCGAGGTGCTGAAGACCGACTTGGTCGGCAGAATGCCGGCAGCCCCAGCCTGGGCACCAGGAGCAAGTTCCGGGCAGTGGCCATGGTGGCCCGGAGCCTGGGACAGCTGTCTGTGCACAACGTTCCTCCATCCAGCGACCCCAACATGAAGCAGCCTGGGATGAAATATAGGTATGAGGAGAAGCCAGATTACCCCTTGGGGAGTGGTGAGCTTCCAGCTATTCCTTGTCAGATTGTTTCGATCTGCAAATCTCTGCTCTTTCCTACTTGGGCAGCTCATGCTGTTGTGTAGCTGGGATGGGCTATTTTTAGGGCCTGGTGAATTTGTGGAGGAATAAAGATGAGCCCCAGCATCGGCCACGAGTTCCATGCCCTCCCTGCAGCAGCAGAAGGGATATCCCTAGAGATTTTCTCCTTGCATTCTTTAAAAACCCTGATGAGGTGCTTGGGTAGTTGCAGGAAAACCAATATCAAGACACCTGTTCGTTTCTCCCTCTTTCTTTGAACTTCTGTGACCGGGAATTGGATGCCAGAACGTTGCGGTTCTGGTCTCTCCATAGATGAGATCTGGCACCGGGGAAGGGCAGTGGGCATATGTGATGTATTTTCAGCTAACCTCATGTAACATCAGTTCCATTTTTGTGCACTGCGTAATGAAATATGCAAAGAAATGAATCTCAGATCCCTGAACACATGAGTTAGACCATTCTGTTCCCCTTAGGTTCGTGTTGTCATGTTTAATGCGACTTAAACTTTAGCACAGACAAATTTCAGGCAAACCAGGTTTGATTTTTCACAAGTATTTCATGAGTTGACTGTCTTATTTCTCATAGTCCAGGCAGTAATTTGAACATATTTATATCACTAAGTGAAATGTGAACTGGGGACAATAGACAGTGTCCCATATGGCTTTCTAGCTGCCAAAGGGAAGACCCTGGAAATTATTTCCCTTCTTTTTCTTTGTTACTAGAATTGTGATAGGAAACTGTTTTCAGACATAGTAGATGCTTTAATATGTGATTTCTGATTGATGGCTAATGAGATATTGCAGGAGTTGTATTAAGTAGCCCACTGGGGATGGAATCAACATGATATGGGCTGGGGCTTTGGTGCTTTTTGGTGCCCGTGTGACCTCTGAGTCAAAGACAATCATTAATGGGAGGCAGTATGGTATTGTAGGAACATCAAGTGTGGAATCTACAGCCCTGAGTTCAAGTCTCAGCTCTGTGTGACCACAAACAATTCACTTAATTTCTTTGTGCATCAGTTTTCTCATCTGCAAAAGTAATACTTAGCATACTCAATGGATAACATAGGTTAGGCACATCCCTATGTCCCATACCTAAGGCAATATCTCAGAGCCTCCCAGGCAACCCTCCAAGACCCTTAAGTTCCAAAAGAGTAGCCAGTCTGCATCAATGGAGGGAATCTCCACATTGGAAGATTCTCCATATTGATCTGGACCAAGACCAAGTCCAGTACTTAGATTCCATCTCGTTGGAAGAGAATACTTTATTAAATATAAAGCCCTAAAGTAATGTGAGCTGTTATTAATGCTTCAAAAACTAGTCACCCTGTGGAAAATAGGAGTCCTTCCCTGCAGGTGTTCTCCTGGCCCTCATCCATTTTTAGCCTAGAAATTTGAGTTGCCGATTCCTGCCCTCTCATTAGTGAAACTTTATTTCCAAGCAGGAATCAGGCAAAGCATTGCTATTTTTGAGTTTCTCAAACATGAACAGTATCAGAAGAAGCCACGAGTTGTGGCAATTATTCTCTAAAATGGTCTGCCTTCTATAACAGAAAATTGCAGCCAACCAGAGAATTTATGGAGGGATTAAGGCAATTGGTTTTAAATTGGGATTTAAATAAAGTTCTCCCAAACCAAATCCCTGCCTCCTTTTAAAAGAATCATTTCTAGATTTACATATGTTCCTCAGGATGAAACTTAAAATAGAGGTAGTCACCTTTTCTGACCAAAAGACCCCTTCCTCGTTTGTCCACAAGGCTGAGAGCCTACAGAATTATAGGAAGTTGTAGCCTTGGACTTGAAGGAAATTAACAGGTTTGCTTTTTTAATGTCTCTAACTAGCCAGTGTATTGGGGTATTTAACAGACCTTCATCATCCCAATTAAACTTTTTCTTCTTGGCATATAGTAAGCACTAAATAAATGTTTTTTTAATTCATTCTTGGGTTCTGGGTTCAACTCTGACTTCAGACACTTGCTAGCTATGTGACCCTGGGCAAGTCACTTAGCCCCCATTGCCTAGCCCTTACCACTATCTTCTGCCATGAAACCAAAACTTAGTATTGATTTTAAGATAGAAGGTAAGGGTTAAAAAAAATAAAGTGGAACTATGTCTTGTAGAAGAAACCTGGGAGATGATCTGTGTGACCAATAAGCAGGGACTATTATTGATACATCCGCTTGGAGATTTATAAGTCATAACTTTTAATCCAACTGTAAGGTTATCAATAAGATGATTGAGGAGAGAGAACTTTGAAACTCATAAAAAGCCCTAGACCAAAGGCTTTTTACCGCAGGTGGCAGGATTTCATGGTCCCCTTCTCAGATTATTGTTCTTAAATGCACAAAATAAAACATATAGAATAACAGGAAAACAATTATATTGAGATACAATTATCAAAACATTTTTTTAAAACCAAGCTTAGGGTCCTCAGGTTAGAGAATCTTTGTACTAGACAAAGGCAAGGTACTATTATTCATGTTGCTGCCTCTCTACAGAATACATCCATGTAAGGAGCGGAACCCTGGGAGCAGGAATTAGCAAGGCTGCTTATTCATTATGGGATAGGTAGTTTTCAAGGAGATCGCGGTTCCTGGGAGATCCAGAGAAGATTGGTAGTATAAGGTAGAAAGCAGCTTTGCTTATAATTGTGGCCACCAATTGCTAGAACCTAGAGAAAGCTCCCCACCCTGTCCATGCCCACTCATGGACTGTTCTGTCAATACCCGGTATGGTTATTGAAGATTTCCTGAGCCTACACAATAAGCCATTTAAGACACAAATGCCTCCAGCCTGTGGTTTACCTAATTTAGCCTTAGATCACCTGTATTTAGAAAGGGAATTTTCCTAACAGCAGTTGGGGTAACTCTCCAGGCATGCAAATTCCCAAAGGTGAGAGATCATCCTTTCTATTCAGTATCATTCTGCCCAGTCTCGATGCCAGCAGGTCCCAGGAATATTGGTACTGTGCTTTCCAGATTCTCCCTTCCCTAAGTCCTTTAGAGTGATTAAAACTACACTGCCTTATCATTTCATGGCAAGCTACCTCTAATCTGCCCAGCATTGGCAAAGTTTAAGAAATTGCATTCTTATCAAAAGAATCTCGAACATATCAAAGAAATAAAACTCATTGCATGGGTCGGAGGTGAAATATTTAACAGGAGTGAAATATTCAGTGGTTACACGATGCACACCAATGATTTCTCTGGCCAAAGGTTATTCTAATGAGTCCTCATTAGCTATTTTTTCCATGCTGCCGGAAAGATCTGAAGCAGAATTAATGAAGGCCGAAGCCGTTTGCTTTTAGAGACTTTCAATCAGCTGTTTTATCATTATGTCAAGTTTTAATTAGGGAGAAAACAGTAGGAAAGTTGACTTTCCCATTTTGAAAGTTTGGAGGCAGCTATGTGTTAGCTAGTGGGGCTTAGATCACCCCAGAATTTGTTGATCTATATTTTCCCCCTCTAGTAAGAAGTCTTCCTTTAAGATTTCAGCCTAGGGAGAAGCTGTCCCTTCCGGTTCCCTCTCCTTCTGCCTGGCAGCTGATGGCAGGACTAATACCATCATTTTAACTTGAGCAGAGCAATCGTGGGATCAGGCCACGTCCTAGTTTTTGTTCAGTTATCCTTCTGGATGGCTGGCAGAATAACAGCAAGAATCCTGGGTCCCTGGTCTTGTTCACTCTAAATACCAGGACCCCATCTCACAAAGATGGGCTGCGTCTCACTCTAGTAAAATAAGAACAGGAAGGAAATTTGAGGACATACCCTTAACATCATGTTTCCTGAGACTGGTAAGGATGGTCACCATCAGAGTATGTCAGATGAAGAATAATAGAAGGGACAGAAGCCTCGAAGGACCGTAGTTTAAAACTGAGCCTTGCCCTGTCATTCACCTGCTCTGTGACTGCAAGGATGCCAGTGTCTTCATAGCCTTTCTTTCTTCAAAAATGGGGATCATGCTTGTTTCTTTTTATTAAATTTGCAGGGGAAGGGGCTTGGAGGGAAGTCAGAGAATAGTGATATGATGCCGAAACAGAAGAAGAAAGAAAAGAGGGTCATCAAAGCACCCGTGTTTAAAATGCAGATGACAAAGGGAGTCCAGACAACTAGGATAGTATTAGAAGCTTGCAGGGCTCTGTAGGGCTCTGTGGTGGAAGAGGTTCTTATCAGAATGTGAGAAGTTGGTCCCTTCTAGGGAAGTTCAGGTGCTTAGAATAGCATTGCCTGGAAGCCTAAGTTGGTCCTTAGGATGTCCAGATTCACTGAAAAATGGAGAACATATTGATTGTCCATGGGCCACTGCAAGTCAGAGTCAGGTCTTTGTGCTCTTTCAAATTTTGCATGTGGTGAAATAAAGGGTGTTCTCTAGGAGAAAAAAGATGCACAGAACGGAACAGAAGGAAGTTCAAAAAGAGACAAGCAAGCAGGACAGCTTTGAAACTGGCATGATGAATTTAATACTTTTAAGAGAACAAAAGAACAAGCTGTAAATATTAGAAATTTGCCACTTCGTTAACAGTCATCCTTTTATGTTTTTATTTACGGAACTTTCCGTATCTGTTGGTGTTTGTCAAATTCAAAATAACAAAAAATTGAGTTTTTAATAATGAAGACAATGACGCCTGCTAGTTATGAGGCTCAGTAAGATAGTGGATATAAAAGCACCATGACACTGTAAAGGATTAAAGTAAATGGAAGTGATATTTATATATAGAGAGAAAAATATATGATTTTATATAGAACATGCTCTCTGAATATAAAAAGGGAGAATGAGGGAGCTTTATATATATATAAAATCTTTTGTGGGTCACTGATGAAGACACTTCACATTGTTTGCTGCAAACTCTATTTAGTCCAGAATTTTTATTTTCCATAAATCAGAGGAACTGGAAGGAACTTTAAAGATCCTTCCTTTTGAACTGGGGCTCATACTGTTTTTTTTTTAATTGCCTAGCCTTACATGTACAATAAGGAACAAGGCAAGATTTGAACCCAGATCCAGCCGGGGAAGCTAGGTGGTACAATGGATAGAGCTCTAGACCTGGAGTCAGGAAGACTTCAGGGGGCAGCTGGGTAGCTAAGTTGATTGAGAACCAGACCTAGAGATGGGAGGTCCTGGGTTCAAATCTGGCCTCAGACACTTTCTAACTGTGTGACCCTGGGCAAGTCACTTAACCCCCATTGCCTAGCCCTTACCACTCTTCTGCCTTGGAACCAATACATAGTATTGATTCAAAAGTGGAAGGGTTAGAGTTAAAAAAAAAAAAAAAAGACGAGTTCAAATATGGCCTCAAACCCTATATGACCCTGGGCAAGTCATTTAACCCTGTTTTCCCTGAGTTTTCTCATCTATCAAATGAGCTAGAGAAGGAAAATGGCAAATCACTCCAGTATCTTTGCCAAGAACACCCCAAATAGGGTCACAAAGAGTCAGACATGACTGAAAAATGGCTGAACAACAGCAATTTCTGATGTCCAGTCCAGGGCCCCTTCTATCACATAATAACCCACCTCTTTTTAAAAAAAAAAACTAATCACAGACGTTCTGTTTCAATCTTGAATCTGTAATATATGTATTTGCCTCCAAGTTGATTGCCTGGAAGTTGTCTACCTTGCCCAAGTCAGTGGCTCCCAACCGTCTGGAGTATGAGGAACCCTTTTTAAAATAAAAAGCTTTTGCAGAACCCCAAATGATAGTTACTTCTAGTACCACTGATTGAGAAAATGCTTTCAAGTTACTCAGAAATGCTTTTAAGCAAACTTGTGTTTTGTTAAACTCAACAACACATGTATACATATGGAACATATTGATATCCATGTGTGTAAGACTAGAGGCAATGTAGCATAGTGATAGAGAGCCAGCCTTGGAATCAAGAAGACCTGAGTTCAAGTCTTGTCTCTGATATATACTGGCTGTGTGACCTTAAGCAATTAACTTAAGATCTCAATTATCTAGGCAGCTCTCTTACAGGTTATGATTATATATTAGGCTAGACAGCTTATGACGTATAAAAAAAGGAGTTCCTGATCTTCACCAAAGAAGGGAGAGAGTTTCCTCCCCAGGACTTCCCCCATATATTGATGAAATTACAAGTCAACACAGAGACAGAGAGACAGAGGAGTGAGGAGGAGGAAGACAGAGACACAGAGAAAGAAAGTAGCTATCACTGCGGTCTGAGAGCCTGTAATCCTGTGAGGATTATCTGGATCTCTGTAAGTAAGATGTAGTGATAAGAGTCTTGGATTTCAAGTCAAAATACAGGCGTTCAAATTTTAGCTCTGTCACTTAGGATATATGTGTCCTTGGACAAGAAAAGTCACTGCAACCTCTGGGCCCATATTCCTCATTGAGGGGTTTGGACTAGGTGCTCTCTGAAGTGCCTTCTAATTTTAGGCCTATGATGCTATAAGTCACTTCGCCTTTCTTGGCCTCAGTTCCCCCATCTGTAAAATGAGAGAGTTGGACTAGATGACCTCTTAGTTCCATCGAAATCCATGACCTTAACATGAGTTCAAATCTCAATACTGCTGTCCTTAAACAAGGTCTCTGGACTTCAGTTTCTTCATCTGTAAAACGAGACAGTTTGACACAGATCCTAATGTCCCTTCCAGCTCAGTCTATCAACCAATCAGCAATTATGTTTTCAGTACCTACAATGTGCCAGGCTCTGTGCAGGGGCCTGGAGATACAAAGACAAAAAGAAAGCACAAGGAGTTTACCTTCTGTCAGGTCGCATGTTGGGGAGACAACATGTACACATATAACTATATGGAAGAGAAGACACCAAGACGTGGGGAGGAAGATGGAGACTTGAAACAGAGAGACCAGACGGGAGGCTAGTAAAGGCAAGAGATGATGGGGGCTTCAACTAGGATTGAGGCTGTGAGAACAAAGACAAGCAACCTCAGAGACCATCTAGTCTGACTTTCTCGTTTTTTACAGATGAGGAAACTGAGGTCAAGAATGGCTAAGTGACTTATAAAACTTATAAAACTACAAGGGACTTCAGAGGCCATCTAGTCTGACTCTCATGTTTTACACATGAGGAAACTGAGGCCAAGAAAGTGACTTGTAGCATCATAGACCTAAAACTAGAAGAGACTTCAGTGGCCATCTTGTCCAACCTCTCCTTTTACAGATGAGGACACTGAGGCCTTAGGAGGATACAGTGATTTACTTGCCCAAGGATACACACGCAACATAAGTAGCAAATGGGAGAGACTGCTGAGGAAGAAGCAGGACTGGGCTCTGGGGAGGAGGAAGAGTGAGAATCTGAAGGTAATTTCAAGACTGAGAAGTGGAATGCTCAGAGAGATGGCAGTACCTTTTCTGGGCTTTAGTGCCATCCTCTATAAAATCAGGAGATGGGTCTAGATGACCTGGAAGGTCCTCTCTGACATCCCATCATCCACCTGTAAAGTAAATGGCTCTCCCAGGATCCAGACTGAGGAGTCGTCCTTGACACATCTGCGTATGTAAGGGCTTAACTTGTCATGCAGTCAGTACTCCAGATGCTTGTTGAAGCCTCCACTGGGTCCCTCAGCGATCAGAGCCCAGTCCTGGTTCCCTATGGCAATGAATAACACGGCCAGCCGTGCCAAGAGAAACGCTGCATGTGTATTGCCCAGACCCAGCATTGCAGCCCAGGTGCAGGGCTGTGGTGGGGGGTTGTTTTTTTCCTAGTCAAAATTAAGAAGAAAAATCTTGATTTTTTTTCCAGATAAATTGATGTGCATTATTTTGCTGTTTAAAAAAAAATAAAGGCATCATAGACTCAGAGCTCCTTCCTCCCTTTTTCATCTACAGATGAGATATATATCAAACCTACTTGATTTTTTGACTTGGCAAGGGAAAAATTCAGAGAATATATTCTTCTGCTCCCTGACCCTTCAGAAAGCCCAAAGCACATTCTCCCTGCAGTGGAATCAGCTGGGTCTGCAGGCTTGTTTAAGGAAGAATCCTGCCCGCTGAAATCATTAAAAGTCTACTGGGGAAGGGGGCATCTGGGTATCTCAATGGATTGGGAGCCAAGCCTAGAGAGACGAGATCTAGGTTCAGATCTAGCTTCAGACACTTCTTAGCTGTGTGACCGTGGGCTAATCACGTTAACCCCCATTGCCTAGCATTTACTACTCTTCTGCCTTGGTACCAATACATAGTATTGATTTTAAGACAGAAGGTAAGGTTTTTTTTTTAAGCCTAATGGAGAGAGTCGAAGCCACTGAGGTGGTCAAGCTAAGGGGCCTTCCCAACCCCTCTCAATTCTAGAGCCCTCGCAATTTGGATTATTTCTGAGTTATCCCAACTATAGCTCTTTTGTATATATTTGTCTGCTTGTCATCTCTTCTATTAGATTGTAAGTTCCTTGAGGGCAGGGGACTGTCTCTAATAAAATATTTAAAAATCACAAAACTGAATATGTACAAAAAATGTAAATACTTAAACTTTCAAGTGATTTTTTTATATAAGATTGTAGCACTTACACTTAAAAAGTTACTAAAGCTGAAAACTACACTGAGACTTTTGGGACATCTTATACAGTGGATGGAAGGAAAGCGATCTCAGGAAAGACACAAGTTAGGGGACAACGGAGAGAGAGGATCATGAGGGCAGTGCAGAATGGAAAAAGATCTGCAGAAAGTCAGATTGGGACTCTGCCATGAAATTGCCCTGCCACTCCTGAAGGACTTATGTAAAAGAATGCTATCCACATTGAGAGAACTATGGGAGTAGAGATGCAAAAGCAAAACATATGACATCACTTATCACATGTGTAATATGGGGCTGTGACTTGGGGTTTAGGCCTTGAAAAAAATGCTTTCTAGCAAAAATGAATAATATAGAAATAGGTATTATCAAGTAACAACATTCGTACAACTCAGTGGAATTGCTTGTTGGCTCTGGGAGAGGGGAAGCAAAGAAAATGAATCATGTAAATGTGGAAAAATATTTTTAAATAAATAATTTTTAAGTGCCCAGGGAAGGCAAGATCATACAAGTTGTAAGTGTCCAAATTGGGATTCGAGCCTGGGTTTTCATATCCATTTGTTCTGTCCATCAGGTTTCCTTGGCATCTTCAGAGCACCCTAGACTAGTAGTTGTATTGGTGATCAGTAAGCAAGAAGGAGGAGGAGGAGGAAAAAAAGGAGGAGGAGGAGGAGAACAAGAACAAGAATCTTCGACCAGTTTGCCCAGTAACCTTGAGATGGGACTAAAAGAACATAGTTCCTTGGAGAGAAATTCAGGGGCAATTAGATGTAGAATAGGGGGTAACGTGCTGAACCTGGAATCAGAAAGGCTTGAGTTCAAATCCATTCTTAGATACTTACTGATTATGTTACCTCAGACAATTATTTATCCTCTGCCTGCCTCAGTTTCCTTAACTATGAAATGAGGCTAATAATAGCCCCTACCTCTCAGAGTTGTTGTGAAGTTCAAATGAGATAACATTTATAAAGCTCCTGGCACATAGTAAGTATATAATAATTAAATGCTAGTTGTAATTATTATTATATTATGGCTCCTGAAGGCTAGTAATAACTCCTACCACCACAAGCGCAGCAGAACACGTGGGGGTTGTGTCTATTTTGCCAGGGATGAGCCAGGCTGCTGAGCATCCTTCAGAAAATGCGGGAGGCCACGAGGACCCCTATTCACAGCCCAGGGCGGCCGACAGCAGCTGTTTCTCACTCCTCTTCTGCCTAATTAAGACTAGTTTTTCCTGCTTCCGACCTGAAAGTGAACTGGATATCTGAGGCTCTCCAGCCCACCCCACCATCCAAGCCCTGGCTGCACATTGCATCCCAGGTCTGTGGTTCAGCCTGGTGCACAGATGGATGCACCCACAGCACAAATTACTTCCGCCACCCTCAGACTTGGCTTCCTCCATCTGGGAACAGGAATAACCAACTAATCAGGGGGCAGCACAGCCCTCACGAAGCAAGAGGGAGAACATGGCTTTTCTTCCTGGCTCAGCTGCTGCCTCATTCTCAAAGTTGCTTCATTTCTTTGGGCCAAAATAGGTCTAACCACTGTTGCCCACCACCTCAAGGGAGATTCTCTCTTGATTGGCCAAGCTACGCTGGGCTTGAAGACACATCACTGTAACAATAATAGACTGCCCAGTCAGCCAAGGTAATCAGTATAGAGTAAAGACCACTGGGGTTTAGACTTAAAGGATCCAAAATTAGAATCCCAGCTCCAATACATTTTTTTAACTTCACAATTTTTTAAAGACATTATTATTATTGGAGGAACAAGGCAATGTAATTGGAGAAGGACTAAATTTAGAACCATAGGTTCTGGGTTTAAATGCAAGCTCTTTCTGTGTGACCTTAGACAAATTGTCTTTTTGAGCCTCAGTTTTTTCATCTGTAAAATGGAAGTATTGGACTTAACGGTCTCTGAGATCACTTCCAGCTCTGGTCTTTGGTCTAATAATTTATTAAAAAACAACTTCAGGGGACAGCTAGGTGGCACAGCAGATAAAGCACCAGTCCTGGGATTGAGAGGACCCAGGTTCAAATCTGCCCTCAGATACTTCCTATCTGTATGACCCTAGGCAAGTCGCTTAATCCTGTCCACCTAGGCCTTGCTCTTTTGTCTTAGAGTTGTTACTAACACAGAAAGTAAGAGGTTTGTTTTATAAAAAAGAAATTTCATCTCCCCAGACTTCAGTTTTCTAATTCATAAAATCAAGATAATAATCCTTATATTACTAATCTCCTGAAGATCTAGGGAAGAAAGAACTATAGAAAAGTGACCCAATAATCATGTTCAAGATAGGATTCTTTTAATAACAGGGAAAAAATCCATAAAAATACCAAGAAGAGGAGGGGAGGGCAGACAGATTTCAAAAGGGGTTGTGAAGAAAGAATGATTCTGTTGCTACCTTATGAGAGTCAATGTACACATTTTGTTTTGTTTGTTTTGTTAACAGAAGTTGATGGTTTCCTATAGCCTTTTGGGGCATGGAAGAAGAAGCCCACATTTGTTTGTTTGATAGCTAAGTTGATCATTTTAGGAATTAAATTTCTAAAAAGAGATAGGCAGGAGCAGTTGGGTAGTTCAGTGGACTGAGAACCAGGCCTAGAGACAGGAGGTCCTGGGTTCAAATCTGGCCTCAGACACTTCCTAGCTGTGTGACCCTGGGCAAGTCCCTTAACCCCCATTGCCTAACCCTCACCTCTCTTCTGCCTTGGATCCAATACACAGTATTGATTCTAAGAAAGATAAATCAGGGTTTAAAAATAATAATAAAAGACAGGAATCTCTGGTTTTAAATTAAGATCCCTTCCAAATCTAAGATCCCAGGATGCTACTCATCCAGAAATATTGCCTTCTTCACTGATGGAAGGATATATAGTATGTTCTAATGTAATATGACCGAAAGAACATGAAATTTAAAGTCATTGAACATGGGTTCAACTCCCTAACTCTGCTCGTTCCTATGTATGAGACCCTTCCCTTCCCTGGGCCTCTTTATCCCCATTTGTAAAATGAGGGGGTTGGCCTACCTGACCACTTTAGCTCTAGGTATATCATGAACCTATCAACTAGCCTAGATGAATCATAGTAATAATAATGGCCCATATTGTTAAAATACTTTACGGTCTTCCGAGCTAAGCTACCCAGGAAACTGGCTTGATTTTTGAGAGTACTAAATCTTCACATTGACTATCCATTCCCTTCAGAGCTTAGCACTTGTCATCCCATTACTGTTGGCGTTGTCCTGTATTCATAGCAATGGAAAATGTAATGATGCCTCGATTCCTCGGCGAGCACGGACTAACACAAGATATTTATTTTGCAGGAATCTAGGAAAGTCCGGATTGCGTGTCTCCTGCCTGGGTCTCGGTGAGTTGCCTCTCCCCAGGTTCAGGCTTAATGCTGTGTCCAGCAATGTCTAGCCACGGGAGGGGACTTCTCTGCCCAAGGAGGCAGCACGACTCTCTGGCCACCTGGGAAGGGAACCTTCTGGAGATGTCAAGGCAGCTGAACCCAGGGCTCCTCCGTTGCCATGACAGCAGAGCCCTTCTGAGCTGAGGAGAGAGACATCTACTGAATGTTTGCATCTGGGACTCAGAGGAAGGAGTCTGGCCATTATCCAAAGGACCCCCCTTCCTTCTGGGAAGCCAATTCTCCTTCCACCAGATAAGATTTGGCCAAATGGAAAAACCTCCCACCCTCCCGTCACCTTCACAAATACACACACAATGAAAACTATCAGGAGAACTCCTCAGGAGGTGACGAAGAGTTCCCTGTTCCCTGGAAGTCTTCAAATGAAGGCTGGGTAACCCCCTTGTCAAAAGATGTTGTCAAGGGGATTCTTCAGATACAAATCGAATTAGATGGCCTCTGAGGGCTCTTAGAATCCTGTCCCCCTTTCTGCCATATACACGCCAACCCCCTCCTCTAGAATGAGGGAGCCCTTGGGTTCTCTTTGGTATTTGGAAGGATGGCCTGGCATCCCTTTACATTACAGCCTGGCTCTGTGACTATAGGAGTCCCACTGAGAATTCAGTCTTTTGTGTATTCTGTAGATCACCGATTCTCTACGTGTAAAGAGAATCCACCCCCCACAGCACCAAAACTTCACATGTGCATGAGCAAGGACGAGCCCTGAACCATGGACTGCCCATGCTCTGAGCAAAGAGGGACAGCCACCTTCCTAGATATATCACTCTCTGACTGGTAATGTTCTTAACGGACTCTAGGGTCCAGGAGGACCTGCAGACACTGTACCAACAACTTGCTAGTTCAGAAACTCTCACGTGTGTATTTGTCTCCCTTGCAGGAACATGGGTGACCTTTGGAGGCCAGATCACCGATGAGGTAAGGATATTTTTCTGCTTCTGGGGTGTCCTTCCTGGCTTTACACAGCCTGCCTTGGAGCCCTAGAGGGCTATTTCTTCCTCCTTTTGGAATCCCATGATCCCTTCAAGGCTGAGCTCGGGTGCCACAAAGTGCTAGTGCCATCCTTCATTCCCTCTGAAAGTACTTAGCTCTATATTTGTTATCTTTCTACATACACTCCTAGACTAGAAACTGGATGGAACCTTAGGGGCCATCTCATCTACCGCCCTCATTTTTTACAGATAAGGAAACTTGAGACGACAGGTAGGGGAGGGATTTATCTAGGACACACAATTGGTGAGTTTCAAGGTTAGGATTTGAATCCAAGTTCTCTGACTCCTAATCTGGCTTCTTCCCACTATCTTCCACACTCATACCTTCTGGAGTGTAAGCTCCCTGAGGACAAGACCTAGGATTTGTTTGCTTTTTTTGACTTGTTTAGGGATCTAACACAAAACACCAGGTTTCACATATTAAACATTTATAATCTCAAAAGATAAAGGACCAGAGAGAATTGAAAATAATATTTCATTATTTCTCTTCCAATTTTTATTATTCCTATTACTTTTTCCTATTTTTATTACATTACAATTATATTTATTTCTATTATTCCTATTCCTGTTGTTCTTATTTTTATTACTATTATTCCTATTATTCCTATTTTTATTATTACCATTGTTCCTATTCTTATTATTCCTTTTACCATTTTCTCTCAACCCTAGTATCCCTAGGGAAAAGAATAAACATTTATTAAGCACCTACTATGTATATTATCTCATTTGATCCTCACAATAGCCTTGGGAGGTCGATGCTGTAATTATCTCCATTTTACCAAAATCACAAATGGACTACCTATTTATAAATTCCTGTTTACTCTGTATATTTGTCTTGAATCCAGATGCATGTCAGGTTTCCTCTAGTAGTTGGATTTTAGGGTTACATATGGTCACAGGAAAAAAACAAGAATTCTGTTTCTTTAAAGTTTTTTATCCATATGTAGGCAACTAGGTGGCACAGTGAATAGAATGCTGGACCTAGAGTCAAGAAGACTCATCTTCCTGAATTCAAATCTAGCTTTAGATAAGTTCTAGCAGTATGACCCTGGGCAAGTCATTTAACCTTGTATGCCTCAGTTTCCTCATTTGTCAAAAAAGCTGGAGAAGGAAATGGCAAACCATCTCAGTATCTTTGCCAAGAAAGCCCTAAATGGAGTCAAGAGTAGGATACTATTGAAAACAACTGAGCAACAACAAATAATTTCATCAGGCTAGGGATGTCCAAGTGTGTAAACTCCCTCCAACAAAGGCAGACCAGCAGCTCATGTGTTCTAGAGTTTTAAGAGAATTACCTAGAGTACTGAGAGGTGTCTTTCCCTTATTCACACCAATAGTTTGTGTCAAAGATAAACCTTGAACCTCAGTCTTCCTGATCCCAAAGCTGCTCCACCTTGTCTTTCCCTTAATTTCTAAAAATTATATGCAGCAACATATCCAAAACTGTCCTTACCTTTCCCTGGGGTGGGGAGTGTACAACTTGAAAATGTGAAAAGGAGACATTAATATAAAAATTAATAGATGAATTCAGCTGAGAATTTGTCCCATTTTGCAAAGATTGCTCAGTTTGTGACTTCTTTGGGAAACTATATCAAAGCAGAATTGCTTTTTTAATTACTTTTTTAAATTATTAAATTCATTAGTTTTTACTTTTCTAATTATTTCATCATATTTTTAAAAATTTAAGTTGCTTCATTCAGATTAGTTCTATAGCCAGTTTAGTTCTGTAACTGTATTAGTTGCATAGTTAGTAACTTGTGCCATAGGATATTACTTCTGGATGGCCCTAGCTGGGAGAATTAAAACAGTGAACAGAAGAGCTCCATAAAGACCAAAAGAAAACAGAAAAAGTAGTCAAAAGTTGAAATGGACGGTCTCGGTCATTAATGATTTCCTTGTCACTGGAGGACTTTAATCTGAGGCCAGATGATCATTTATCAAGCATATTATATACAGGTAATTTATCATTCAAATGGGTTTTAGACCATTTAACCTCAAAGATCCCTTCCAACTCTATGATCCCCTGGTTTTAGGATCGGATATCTTGGACAAAAAATATTTCTTAAAATTAGGATATATATAATTATGCTGACAACCCCAGGAATTATACCATCCTGACCAATGAAACCATCCAGTTTGTGAGTACTTGGAAAAGAAAGCAGCGATCATTAGGAGTTAGCATGGGTTCACTAAGAACAAGTCATATCAAACATAAATAATTTCATTTTTTCATTGCCAAATGGGTTACCATAGACATAATTTATGGTGATTCCCATGAGTCAACTAAACCTCTTCTTATATACTTATAGACAAATGGAGCTCTATGTCAGTAGTGATGGGGTAACGCATGGCCCCAAACTCTGTAGTCCATTCTCTATTATCCATGCTCTTCTCAGGTAAAGGGAATTTTTGTTTTTCATTTTCTAAACACTTCTGACTCTAAAACAGAAGAGCAACAAAGGCAAAGTGACTTGCCTAAGGTCACACAGCTAGAAAGTGTCTGAGACCAGATTTGAATCCAGGACCTACCATCTCTAGGCCTGGCACTCTATCCACTTAACCACATCCCTTAAAGGGAATTTTGTAAACACTTCATATGTGCCCAGGACTAAGATTGTGGTGTTCCTGTCACCCTCTGCCATTAAAAGATCTTCTCTGAAGAATCATCTTCCGTATTGTAGGAGTAAAAATTAATAAATACTCCTAGTTTTTAAAAATATATAGGATTTAATAAGAATCAAAAAGAAAGGTAAAAGAAAGGATTCTTTCAGTCAAGTGAGCAGAGCAAAGAGAGAGCCAGAGACTCACACCTGCAGTACTTTACCAAAAGCAAAACCCAAAAAGAGCCCCGCAGCATGAGTCTCAGCCAAATTTATCTCCCAAGCCTCTGTTTGTCAAATGAGGACGTAACTTAAAAGGATGCTGGGAATGTAGTTCAGGTGTGGCAAATTTTCCACTTGCACAGTACTAAGTTCCATAGTTCAGGAGGACATCAGTAAGCTGGAGGGTTGTCCAGACGAGTGCCTAGGATGGTGAAAAGTCCTGAATCCATTCCATTGTGAAGAAATGCTTGAAAGAATTGGGGACATTTAATCAATAGAAGAGAATATGAAGGCAAGGGGGTGTAAATCTGATAACTATGGTCAAGTATTTGATGAATAATTTGTGACAACTATTTTGTTTTAAATCAAAATTAATAAATTCAGGAGAGCTTTCCCTGCCTTCTAGCACATTTCTTGGGTACTTCCCCCAGAGTCACCCAGCACTCAAGGAACACAAACTCATTTTAATATCACCCTAAGTAAATATAGAAGCAGCGATGGCTCAGTGGTCAAGAGCAATGGACCTGGAGTCAGGAAGACGCAAGTTCAAATTTGGCCTCCAACACTTCCTAGCTGTGTGAACATGGGCAAGTCACTTCACTTCTGATTGCCTGAAAAAAAGATCCACTGGAGAAGAAAATAGCAAACCACTCCAGTGTCCTTGCTGAGAAAGCCTTATGGATAGCTATGGGCCATGGTGTATGAAGACGTGGATGGCAAAACAACAATGAACTAAATAAAATTAGGAAATCCAATCAGATTTCTAAATTCCAAACAATCCATTCCAAGTATCAGTCATTTGGAGCTAGTCTCCTCTTTCCTAGTTACCAAGTCCTGGCATTTCTACCTCCGAAAGCTCTTGCCCCTTCCCCTGGCCCACTGAACCCACCCTAATCCAGGTCCACTTCTCCTTTTGACAAGAGAGCTCTGGATTTGGAGTTGAAGGACCCGAGTTCAAGTTCCAGCTTATTACCTTGGGCACATAGAAAGCATTTAATAGAACTGCCTGCTAAGTGGGGTAATATATAGAGCTTTGGGCATAGAGTCAGGAAGACCTAGGTTCAAATTCTGCCTCACATGTATAAGAAACAACATTTTTATGCTCATTTTTCAACTCATAATGACTTGTATATCCATGTATAGCATAGCTTAGCAAAGAAAAATCCTACTTCATGTCCTAGTGTATCATAAATTGTCCCATGAACATGAAGATGTTGTGTTTGATTTTTTTTCACTATGTGACCCTGGGCAACCTTCTACCTCAGTTTCCTCAACTGTAAAATGGGGATAATAACAGTACCTACTTCACAGGATGTTCGTGGGGGTCAAATGAGATAATATTTGTAAAAAGAGCTTAATGTAGTGCCTGGCACATAGTAAGCACTTAATAAATGCTTGATACAGGCAGCTATGTAGCACCTTGGATAAAGCTCCAGGCCTGAAGCTGGGAGGTCCTAGGTTCAAATTTGACCTCAGACACTTCCTAACTGTATGAGCCCGGACAAGTCACTTAACCCTATTTTTCTAGCCTTTGCCCTTCTTCCTTAGAGTTGTCACTGAGACAGAAAGGAAAGCTTTTTTTAAGAAAACTCTTAGTGACTATATTGAGTTGACCTCTTGCTTCAGCTTCATCTTTTGCAAAGTGTAAAGTTAGAGCAGCTGATCTTTAAGGCCACCACTTCCAGCTCTGAAATTCCATGATTCTTGCCTACATGACTGAAATAGTAATCTTCCTGACACATCACTAGGACTCTATCACTTCCCTGCCAAACTAAATATAAACTACTGTCTCTACCATTCGAGACCTGTCACAATCTGGTCTTAGTCAATCATTGAACAAGCATTTATTAAATGCCAACTTTTCACCAGCCATTCTGTACCCCAACCTACCCTAACCTTAATTCATTCCCTTTTAGACATTCAGCGGCACAGCCATACTTTCAGCCCCTTCGTTTATGCCATTCCCTTTACCTAGAACGAACTCTCCCTTCAGCCTCATCTCTTTTGGAGGCAAACTTTTACCTTCTGTCTTAGTAATAACTCCAAGACAGCAGTGCAAAGGCTAGGCAAATGGGGTTAATTGACTTAATCAGGGTCACACAGCTAGGAAGCATTTCAGGTCAGATTTGAACCCAGGCTCCAGGCCTGGTATTCTATCCACTGTGCTACCCAGCTGCCCCCATCCCCATGTCTTGAGGTGCTCAAGGTCTCTCCCTCCCTCCAGGGCTCAATTCAGATACCATCTCCTGAGCTAAAGCTTTCCCTGATGCCATCCTCTCCCCCTGCATGGTCTTGCCATCCTTTAATTTCTTATAGCATTTTGCCCAGGCTGCTCCTTAGCACTTATCTCTCCTGCGTGTCATACTTTGGGGGGGAGTACTTGTCCCTCCCCACATTATAGTATAATAAGCTCCGTGAGAGCAGGCTAGGATTGTAGCTTTCTTGGTATCCCCAGAATTAATGTAGTATGTGTTTAATAAAAGTATGTTGAGAGGAACTGGATGTAATCAGCTCCCCTTTCATTAATTTAGAGAAATTGAGATCTGCCAGCATCTCCCAATAGTTCTGCCATTAGCTGTCTGTTTGCATCATTGGCCTTCATGGGAAGAAAAGAACTCACCAGTACCAGAGAAGGGATCCTTTTGCATCCCTGGACACATTCCAATCCAGGGCTCAAATTCCAGCAGGGCCACAGCAGAGAATAATTTCGGTTGCCTTGCTTTGATTTAGTGGAGATGTTATCCTGCCTTAGAATCAGAGATAATTGTACATTATTTGCTTAAATGAAAACTAAATCTATCACACTGACCCATGGCTAGCACTAACCTTGCAAATGGGCCATCTGGCCAAAATAGATAACTTATTGGACATCTTTCTCACAGGCCAATCGGATTTCTCTTCTTTTTTCCCAATTCCCTGTTCCTGAGAATCTCTTTGCTGGGACCCTTATCATTTCACATTTAAAGCCCATCACAACCCAGCCTCTCCCTGTTTCTAGATTTAACACACTTAAGACCCTTCTATATAGTCTATGTCCAGTGATTCTGCCTTCTTTCTGTTGCCAGGCCTTAAGACAGTACCCGGCACATAATAGTGTCTTTAAAAAAAAAAGACCAAAACCTTATCTTCTGTCCTAGAACTGATATTAAGTATCAGTTACAAAGCAAAAGAGCAATAATGGCTAGGCAGTTGGGGTTAAGTGACTTACCCAGAGTCACACACAGCTAGGAAGTGTCTACTGAGCCACCTAGCTGCTCCATAGGTTCTTAATAAGTATTTATTGATTGACTGACTGCCCAGGATAGTCCGTTGTCCAACTTCATGCATTTACAACTGGCTGTCTGCTATGCTGGGAATGCCTTGCCTCCTCATCGCCTCCTCCTATCTCCCCAGCTTCCTTCAAGACTCAACCCAGGGGGCAGCTGGGTAGCTCAGTGGATTGAGAGTCAGGCCTAGAGACAGGAGGTCCTAGGTTCAAATCTGGCCTCAGACACTTCTCAGCTGTGTGACCCTGGGCAAGTCACTTGACCCCCATTGCCCACCCTTACCACTCTTCCACAGGAGCCAATACACAGAAATTAAGGGTTTAAAAAAAAAGACTCAACCCAAATCCCACCTTCTGCAGGAGGCCTTTCCCAGTCCCCCAGGTGCTAGAATCTTCCTTCTAAGGCAGTGATGGGCAAACTATAGCCCTCAGGCCAGATGTGGCCCCCTGAAATGTCCCACCCGCCTGCAGGACTTTATTCCTAATCTGAAGAATACAATGAGTAGGATACAATACAATGAAACTTCAAGAGTTGCTTTAGAAACAGACTGACAGATGAGCATTTCCATTCCTTTGGCCCCCTCTTTAAAAAGTTTGCCCATCGCTCCTCTAAGGCAACCTTCCATCTATTCTGAATACATCATGTTTATACCTAGCCATGTACATAGTGACTCTCTCATCAGACTGAGTTCTTCAAGGGAAGAAGTGGTTTTGTCTTTCTGTGTAAGCTCTTGGCACTTAGCATAGTGCCTGGTACACAGTAAGGGCTCAATAAATGCTTGTACACTAGCTTATTGATCTCCTATTGGTCTTTGATTGCATTGTGATACCTTTCAAAGTAAAGGATACAGCATTAGAAAACTTTAAATATTATGAAAAATTTAGAAAGGAAGATGGGCTGGTCAGATAACAAGATCGAAGGCAAACAATCTGCACCAGAACCCAGGAGATGTTTAACCTAAAGACCTAGAAGAAGGCCCCCAGCATATACCAGGTAGGCTCTCTTTGGAAGACCCAGAGGGAAATATGACCAAGAATCACACAAGATGGAGAAGTGTGGCTGGGTTGTGATGTAGACTGATGGGAGGCTATCTGTGTCAAAGAGGACACAGATGATGATGATGCTCTAAAGATAATATTAACCAACCTTTGCAAGGCAACTAGAAGATCAGTAGATCTTTTATCAGTTTATCAGTAGATAAACAGACCTGGATATGGGAGGTCCTGGATTCAAATCTGACCTTAGACAATTCCTAGTTATATGATCATAGGCAAGTCACTAGCCCTTACCACTCTCCTGCCTTAGAACCAATACACAAAAGGTAAGGATTTTTAAAAGTACCTGACCTTTGTATACAGCCCTTTACAATTTGAAGAGCCATCTAAGTATTTTTAATACGCGTTGCCCACTCGGGATGAGTTTATTGATAAAGTGTTTATGGTAGACCCAACATCCTGTATCTTTCTTGCCTTGAGATATTGGCAAATGCATTTGCCAAACAGAACCCAACTCAAGCCAGTAATCTGCAGCCAAGCCCTGAGGTAGAGTGGATGACAGGATAGACTGCTGAACTCCAGGCCATAGGTAGAAGCTGATCTCCAGTCCCAGCTCTGCCCACGTATTAGCTTTGTGACCTTGGGCAGGTCTCTTCACCTCTGGGCCTCACAAAAAGCGGGAGAGTTAGACCAGATTGCCTGTGAGGTCCCTTCCAGCTCTAGACCAATGATCTATGACAAATGGTTTACATTTGAGAGTCTCCTGGAAATTCAAAGCCATCTGGACCAATGTCTTCCTTTCTAATCACCCTCTCCTCTCTTTTCAGATGGCAGAACAGCTGATGACCTTGGCTTATGATAACGGAATCAACCTGTTTGATACAGCCGAAGTCTATGCTGCTGGAAAGTAAGTATCCTTCTTAGATTGCAGAAAGAAACAGTGGTGTTTCCTTTCCTTTTTTCACGAGATACTTTTTCTGTACCACCCTTTCTTAGGAATCCATCAAGACCAGGGAGCTTGCTCTCTGTTGATGATTTTTCTATGGCTAAACAATAAGAGACCGTGCAAGAATATGCTGGTAAATAGTTAACAATCAGCTTTTGGGGGCTACAGGGGCACACAGTGCACACACAATACTTTTAAAGTTTAACCTGCATTGTTAACATTTTCTCCATCACTTTCCTAATTCTAGACAATCAACAAAAAAATCAATCAGGTGCTTGTAGCATTTGCCAATTTTCAAGGTGTAAAAGCTCATACTGAGTATTCACTGAGGCACGAGCTGGCTCCAGTACACCATGGAGACATTTGAGATGGTATGCGGAGCCCACCATGGCTCCAGGAGAGTCATAAATAGGGTTCCCGTCCAATTTGTTTTTTACTTTAAATTGCTTTCTAGAGGGAATGTAGTAGAGGCAGAGGGGAGAAACATGACTGAAAGAGAAAGGATAAAGGTCTTTGGAGGGAGATACAAGTGAGGTTTGTCATTGGAGTTTACTACAAAGCATCAATGCAGAAAAGGAGATGGATGCCAGGCATTTGGGAAACAGATCACAGGCCTGCCACAGAGACATGGCATAACGTTGGCGGGGAACTTCAACTAGCCAGATATCTCCTAGAAATCATAATAACTTCCTAACTTGCCTTAGTGACAGATTCATCCTCCAAAAGGTAGAGGAACCACAAAAGAGAAACTATCATGAATTCTATTCCCTCCAATAGGGAGGGAGAGGAGAGGAGAGGAGAGAGAAAAGGAGATGGGGAGAGAGAGAAGGAGAGGGAGAGAGAGAGAGAAGAAGAAGAGAAGAGGAGAGAAGAGAGAGGAGAGCAGCAGGTCTTCGAGTCTGCTAGTTAGAGACCAGTGACTTTGACTTCAACTCCTGGGAAAACCCTAAAACGTGTCGTTAAAGGTATGGTTGCAAACATCCAGAAAGGGCATCAGCATCAGCAGGGTCTAATCAAGGACAGGTCATGCCAACCTCTCCTCATTTTCTTTTATGATCAGATCAGTAGCCAATAAACATTTATTAAGCACCTTCTGTGTGCCAGGCACTGTGCTTAGCAGTGGATTCCTGGATATGATTTACCTAGATTTTATCAACGCTTTTGATAGAAGTATCTCATGTTACTCTTGTAACATGTAAAGCACCTCATGGTACTTTTGTGGAGGATCTGGAAAGCTATGGACCACACTATCTGATACAGTTGGAGGGATTCAAAGCTAGGTGATTGGCTGACCTCAGAGTGATTGTTGATGATTTGGCATCAATATGGCAGGCGATCTCCAATGGAGAGGGATCTGGCTTGACCATGGGCTGTGTAACAATTTCATCAATTACTTAGCTAACAGAACAAACGGCATGCTCAAATCATTGTTAAATGACCCCAAGCTGAGAAAGATGGCTAACATGGCCAATGACAAGAGGATCTTGACTGGCAATAGCACAGCCTGGATTTAATAAGGGGAAATCCAGTGAGAATAAATATGAAATCTTTCCCTTAGATACAAAAAAAAGTCATCAGCTTCACAAGAATAAGATGGCAGAAGCCTAGTTAGGGAACATTTGATTGTGAGCTCCCGGAGACAGAGACCATCATTTCTCTCCTTTAGTGTCCCCAGCACTTAGCACAGTGCCTGGCACATAGTAAATATGTTCCAATCAACATAAATGTTTATTGATTGACTGTTTGAGGTGTTCTAAAAAAAGATTCAAGATGTCAAAGTCAATATGAGCTTACTGTCACAGCAAGGGAATGTGATAGCCAAAGAAGCAGATGCCCTCTTGGACTGCATTAGGAGGGGCGTAGCTTTCAGTAACGGGGAGACGAGAGTCCTGCTGTACATTGCCCTTATCTGGCCTTATCTGGAGCATCCAGTTCAGTTCTGAGCACCTGCTTATAGAATATTGGGTGACCTGAAGAGGGCATCCAGGATGATGAGGGACTTTGAATTCATTTCATATAAGGCATAATGGATCTCATTGTGGACAATATTGGACCTGGAGTCAGAAATTCCTGAGTTCAAATCCAGCCTCAGATACTGACTTGTTGGGTGACCCTGGGCAAGTCATTTAACTCTTTTTGACTCAATTTCCTTATCCATAAAAATGAGCTGGAAAAGGAAATGACAAACCAGTCTAATATCTTTACCAAGAAAACCCCAAATGGAGTCATGAAGAATCAGGCATGGCTAAACAACAAGAATGCACTGCATGTATGGAGTTGCTAGGATCTGCAATGACTGATGGCTGAAATGACAACAACTTGCTTTCTTTGGCTTTGGGCACTATTACTCCCACTGAGGCAGGCCCATATCATTAGAGGACTTGGGTCGGTGTCCTTTTTCATTGGTTTACTGACCTTCTAATTAAGTCAGAACATCGCAGAACTTTCTGTCCCTCTGGTGTCCTTGGCAATCCACCAGGAAAGGCCATCTTGCTCAGCTCTCTGACATGAAGATGACCTGTGCCCAGTCCAATGTTCCTTTATATTTTCATTTCTTAGTGCTACAATTAGGGCTGCAGAGAATTTCCCGGAGATGTGGAAAATAGGACCTTTTACCCTAGAGTACCATTTTAAGCACTTAATGTCTCTGCAATGATCTTTCTTCCTCAATTATGGAGAAGCACAGCCCACTCCAGCCCAAGCTGTTGGCTTAAAATTCAGAGAGTGGATGTAATCAAATTATTCCACTCTCCGCATCCGGTTTCCAAAAGGCGTCTTTTGTTTTGTAAATCATTCATCTGACCCTTTCATCAGTTCTTCACACTGTCCAGAATTACATGAGGTGGGGAAGAATAAGGAATACAGGATGGTGTTAAAAAAGAAGACTGAGGTTCACATTCTGGGGAAATGCCCCCAGTTTTGTGTGTGACCCTCATGTGCATTACTTAACTTCCCTGGGCTTCCTTTTCCTTGTTTGTTTTTTTAAAAAAGGAGATGTTTTGTTTCTTTTTTACCTATTACCATCATAATCTGCATATTGATTAAGCATCTACTACGTGCCAGGCAGCTAGGGGATACAATGAATAGAGCATCAGGCTTGAAGTCAGGAAGACCTGAGTTCAAATCTGGCCTCAGACATTTACTAGCTGTAGAACTCTAGAAAAGTCATTTAATTTTTTGCCTCAGTTTCCTCAGCTGTCCAATGAAGACACACTGGAAAATGAAATCACAAAAAGTTGGACACAACTTAAAAAATGACTGAACAACAAGTCAACATACACGTCAAAGTCCCCTTATATGAAAGTAGAAGGTGGGGACGATAGAAAGGCTGTGAGCCAGAAACAGAACCGTACTTGTTGCAAGAGAAACAAGAATGTCCCCAGAGATCCATGACAATGGCCACCAGTGTCTCCCTGCCATCTTGGATCTCGGGCCTGGGAACCCACTATGCTAAAGGTCACTGATGCCCAAGACTGCAGGCTGCCCACTTAGGATCCTAGATACTATGGGAGGCTAGTGTGTGCTCTGGAGACTCTGGCCTAGACACCATGTTGTCTACAGAGAGCAGAATTGCTCCTGATTTAGAGGCAGAAAAGGAGCATTAGAGGCCAGTCCAGATCTTTAACTTTATAGATTAGAAAACTGAGGCCCAGAGAAAGAAATAACTTACCCAAGGTAACACAGGGAGTCAGGAGTGGGCCTGGGATTTGAACTCAGGTCCTCTGACTTCAGATTCCGCACACTTCCCACTGCACCATGATATATTAGATTTCTTGGTTGGCATTAACATGGCCCACTCTAGGCATAAGTACATCCACATAAGGCTTATGAGTAAAGCAGTATGTTGTGGTATAGTAACTGTGGAGTCAGAAGACCTGGGTTCAAATCCCACTTCTGCCACTTCTGTTGAGAATGTTGGGCCTGAGATTAGGAAATCCCTAGTTCAAATCCAGGCTCAGACATCTATTAGCTGGATGACCTTGGGCAAACCATTTCACCTCTCTCTTCCTCAGTTTCCTCAACTATAAAATGGAGATACTAATAGCATCTACCTCCCAGAGTTGTTATGAAGATTAAACGAGATAATACTTGTAAAAAGCATATAGTTGGCATTTAATAAATGCTTATTCTCTTCCCTTCCCCAACTTCCCCTCCAGACTAGTGAACCTTCCTGGGATCTGTGGTCTTGTGAACAAATGACCTCCAAGGTCCTTTCCAACTCTAACCCTACAAACCTATGCCTCTTCTCCCAGTTCATTTCAAGTATGCAAGGTGCTGGGTGTGCTAGGTCCCAGAAACATAAAAGTTAAAAAATGGCACAGTCTTTCCCTTCAGTGGGCTTGCAGTCCACTTTGAGGGGCATAGCAAATCAGGAAAATTCGAGTTCAAATCTTGCTGCCTCGGATACTTCACTAGCCATATGACTCTGGGGGAAGGGAATGGGAACAAACATTTACTAAATACCTATTTTGTTCCAAGACCTCTATAGATATTATCTCATTTGATCCTCACAACAACCTCAGGAGGTAGGAATTTTAATTATTCCCATTTTACAGATGAGGAAACTGAGGCAGGCAGCAGTTAAGTGACTGGTCCAGGGTCACACAATGAATATTTGAGGGCAGATTTGGAATCAGGTATTCCTGACTCTGGATCTGCCTTTCTATCTACTCTAGCTGCTGCCTCAAGCATCTTCATTGCTCTAGTTCTCATTCCTCACCTGTAAATTTAAGGTGTTGAACTTGGCCCTAAGGCCTCTTTGAGCCCTAAATCTATGGTCCTGTGTGTCTCCCACTCAAAGCTAATCTGTTCCCTCCTCAAAAGCCAGCTTCATATTGAAGTGGGGTGGAGGCCCATAAAAATGTTCTATGACGCCCCCCAACTCCTTACCTCCCTTCAGAAACAAACCATAAATGGCTTTGGCCATGAATAATGAATAGAACCCACAGCAGAGGAGCTGATGGCACACAAACCCTGATCCCATGCCCAAGCCCAGGGCTTTCTCTGGCTGGGACAGCCTGCCTACAGCCTCACAACAGATGCTCATTTGGGAAGCTTTCCAAAGGGATGTTATGTCTCCACACCTGGCCCGACTCATCAAAACCTCCACAAGTTTAGGAGAGTGAACAAGATGGTAGCAAATGCTTCCTCAAAGAATATGCCCTTAGATATTTTCTGTTTTGGCACTTGGCTTAATTTCCTCTATTTAATTTTTCTCTGGAAGCCTCGCCCAGGTATAGCAGGAAAGGACCAGATCCCAGCTCTTACTTAACCTAGGGTCTATAAACTTGGGTCTCTAATATTTTGATGACCATATTTCTCTATCATTGGTTTTTCTTGGAATCCTATGTATTTTATGCATTTTAAAAAACAGTGCATGGGGGCAGCTAGGTGGCACAGTGATAGAGCAGCAGGCTTAGAATTGGGAGGAGCTGGATTCAAATCTGGCCTCATACACTTCCTAGTTGTGTGGCCCTGGGCAAGTCATTTAACCTCACTTGCCTAGCCCTTGCCCTTCTGTCTTAAGAGTTGTGACTAGGACAGAAAGTAAGAGATTAGAGAAAAAAAACAAAAGTTCTGAAAAAGAGTCCATAGGCTTCACCAACTGCTGCCCAAGGAGTCCAGGACGCAAAAAAAGTTTAAGACCTCCTGTATTAAAGGGAGAGAATAAAGATATAGGAGCTGAGCTGGTTTCTATTCACAAGATCATAGAATCCTGGCTGGAAGGGACCCCAGAGGCCAGCTCCTCCAACTCTCTCATTTTACACACGGAAAAACTGGCTTCCTCAAGGTCAAACATCTTTAGAACCTGATTGTGTCTGGTACTGTGCCAGATGACGAGCATTGTTATTCAGTGATTTTTCAGTCATATCTGATGCTTCATGACCCCATTTGGAGTTTTCTTGGCCAAGATACTGGAATGGTTTGCCATATCCTTCTCCAGCTCATTTTACAGATGAGGAAACTGAAGCAAACAGGGTTGAGTGACTTGCCTGGGGTTGCCCAGCTTTTAAGTGTGTGAGGCTGGATTTGAACTCAGAAAAATGAGTGCCAACTAGCTACCTTTGATGCTGGGTATACGAAAGCAAAAATAAACCCAGGCCCTGCCCTCAAGGAGCTTCCACTCTCCTAGAACTCTGAAAGGACACTAAGTGGAGGCCCATGAATGTAGTTCTTTGAGGGGCTAGTGAAGACTGTGTAAGACATCAGGAATATGGCTTGCCAAATAGCCTTCCTGGCTCGCCTCCAGCAGGTTGGAGTACAGGACAAGTGGTCCTGAATGCAGATTCTGACCCATCTCTTGATTTTCACCCCAGATCGTTTTGTTACCAGCAGAAACAAACACCCAAAAAATCCCCAGAAGTTCCCTTGGGACTTCCATAGCCCAGCGAGCTGGCAGCAAGCCTGCCAGCTGACCTGGTTCTGTCCAAGTTTGGTTGGGGATTCAGAGTGATACAGAGCAGAATAAATCACCCCAAACGCAGCATCTGTCTCCTTATTGTTTAAAAAAAGGAACTCCTCATCCTGCCCACACACACACACACACACACACACACACACACACACACACACTCCACACTCACAAAACACATCCCACATCACTAGTGACCTCCATAGCTCTCAACCCTCTAAGTTCATACCCTCCACAGGGAGGGAGGCGATCATTGGCTCTGGAAACTAAGAGGACTGGGGACCTCACCACAGACGCCACTCCATGAATAATTTACCTTTTTAAAAAATGTAATTGTCTGTAAACAATCAGCCAAGGGAAGCAGCCTCGTTGTTGCCAGCGAGTTTCTGAGCACTGCCGACCAAACGGCGTCTAGTTGCTGCCCTGGCCTCCACCTCCAAGCCGTGTCCTAGCCAGGGTTCTCTGAGCCTGGATGGATCCAAGTAGCTGCCGGGGGCATCTCGTCCCTCGGGCACTTGATGCTTTGAGACCCTATTTCTCCTCTTCCACCTGGAGCAAGTGGATACAGGGCTCAGTTCTTCGCAATCATGCCTACCAGCCCTCAAATGGCATCAGCACTCCCAGAAAGCAAAGTACTGATGCATCTGGTTGTCATTACCGAGCTGGCTTCAATTTTCTGTGATTTCCCCTAATGGCTTAATGAAATCCCTGTGTCTCCATCTTGTTTTGCAGAGCTGAAGTCGTACTGGGAAATATCATTAAGAAGAAGGGATGGAGGTAATGAGCGTTCATTCTCTGTGGTCACTCTCCCACTGCCCACGTGGAGAGAAGGCCTGTTTGCAGACCCCTTTGTTCTAATGACCCAGGGGAGGTAGGGACCTTTTCAGAGGACAAAACTCAGAGATGGGCTGGGAAATCAGCCCTGTGGTCCTCAGAACAAGCAGACCTCAGTGTTGCCTTGAGGCATCCAAGCCCCAAATTGCTTTGTGGCAGGAGAATGAGGGTTGGATTTCTTTTCTCCTTTTTCTAATTGCCAAGCTGAGTGCCTCAGGGATACCCTGTCCAGCTCATCGTGCAGGCAAATCATCTTCAACTCACAGAAACCCTGAAGGTTGGGGATTTTTTTCCTAATGGGAGATGGTGATAGAGGAGGCTTCTTTCTTCTTGGGGAGGTGGGGTTGGACACCCCTGCCAATGATGAAATCCCCCCACAGTGAGCAAAGCAAATAATGACCTGTCACCATGGTTACTTTTTGTTTCACTGGGGAGGGTGGGAATTCCCAGCCGGACTTCTTAAAAGTCTGTTGCCCAAGATGGGGAGATAATTTATTATTAATAGTTAGAGTTGTCATACATATAGTGATTTAAGGTTTGCAAAGCACTCCTCACAACAACCCTGTGGGGTAAGTTGTATGGGGATTATCATCCCCATTTTATAGATGGGGAAACTGAGGCTTACCCTGTCACATAAACTGGTAAGTGCTAGAAGCAAGATTGGATTGGAGGTCTCTGCTGTCTCCCAGTCCAACATTCCTTTAACCACAATCCTCTGTCTCTAATTTTGCATTTATAAAAGGGAACTGAGAACTCCTAACAGGTCTCCTGGGCTAACTAGTCTAGTTACCTCACTAAGGACTTTTACTCCATCCTACCTTCACATAAGATTAATTGGATGGAATTCAACAACCGTTTACTGAGTGCCTACTGAGACCAAACAAGGCAGTCTAGTTGGACCAGGGATGTCATTCCACTGAAGAATGACTCCAAAAGGCTAAATTCTGGACTGGAAACTTCCTGAGGCAAAAAAGACCCTCCAGAGTATTAGTATACTTTCCTATGGTGCTTTCATTTCCTCCCTAAAGGGCGTTCGTTTTCTTTGAAAGCTCCCCTCTTTAGCAGTTGACATGTAGGAGCCAGATTCAGAGACTTTCTTCTTTTTCTTCCTTTGGCCAGTGTTTGGCATCTAAAGCACTTCCCAGGCTAATTTTGGCCTATCTTTCAAGACAGATTTCCTGGTGCTTTCCTCCATGCACTCTGCTCCCAACCACACCCAACAAGCCTTTTGCCCAAATTTCATCCCATTACCTTCCTGCTTTCCCTTATTTCTTGGATTCTCTAATTCCATTCAATAATAACAAAAGTAGCTGGCATTTATATAGTTCTTTACAAATATCACCTCAGTTTTCCCTCACAACAACATTGCCATGTACATGGTGTTATTACTCCCATTTTACAGAATAGGAAGCTGAAACATACAAGTCTCCTAGCTAGTAAGTGTCTGAAGCTAGACTTGAACTCAGGTCTTCCTGACTCCAGGTCCAGTAAGTTAGTTCAAGAACTTCCTCCCACCTTAAGTCCTTCCTGATTAACCTCTCCCCAAGCTGTTAGTGGTCTTCACCTCCACCCCTTGAAATTACTTTATACATATCTTGTATTTGTATATCTGTTGTAGAATATAACCTTCAAGACTGCTTCATTCTTGGCTTTGTGTCCCCAATATCTCATACTGTGTCTAGGAAGTCGTAAATGTCTTTAAAAATGCCTATTAAATTGAATTGAATCATTTTTGAAAATTCAGAGATTTAGAGTTGGAATTGAATTGAATGAAGTTTGTAGGACCGTAGATTTTAAGTCAAAATTGAATAGAATTCATGGGTTTGTAGATTTAGAGCTGCAACTGAATTGAATGAGCCTCATAGGACTTTAGAGTTGAAATTGAATCAAATTCATAAGATTATAGATTAAAACTGCAATTGAATTGAATTCACAAGATCATAGATTTCGAGTTGAATTGCATTGTAGTGAATTGCAGAGGTGTAGTCTAGAATCCTCATACCTGACCTTCTAGCCATTTTCCATCTCAGCTGATTCATACCCAGGGCAAGCCAGGCCAGGGCTCCCTTCTGTCTCTCCTTTGCCCACATCTGGCCATCTCTTTTCCAGTGAACATTCCAGTGAGCTTCTGGAAGGCTCACCGAGAAGGCACACTGCCCTCCTTTCATGCTGTGACCTAGCTGGGTGTTTGCTAGTATCTCAGGTCCTCCAAACCACTAGATGTGATTTCATCTGAAGTGGCAAATGAACACAGTGGTTAATGCATCTTTATTTTCAGAAATGTCACAAGCAATTAGGATGCTGTGCCTCATCTCCTTCCCTTCCCTCTCAAGTGCCATTTAAAATCTGAGCCGTTGTTCCTTAAGAAGCCACCACGGCTCTAATTATTTACACCCCTCCGCAGGTCCCATCAAGGTTGTTTCTTTGCTATAATTGATCTTAAAATAAATTCCTCTCCACTCCATAATTAAAGGAAATTGCACTTATTAGCAAATCTCATGATTATGTCTTAGATGAATACATATGGAAATAAATAGTAGGTCATCCTCTAGGCCTGTAGGTAGTGCTCTCTGGAAGCTGCCTGATGATGGCATTGTCCATGGTAGAGGTAGCAGAGACCTCCAAGTATTGACTTGGGGGAGGATATGGCAACTGCCATCCACAGGATTTGACTATCGTTTTTTTATGCTGGTCTAATACTTTGAGGAGCTTTGATCATTCTCATTGACCTAGATCAAGATCCTCTCCCTTGGCTTTGTAGGAGATCTTTGAGAATTGGCCTAGCCAAAAAACAGAATCCTTTGAGGCTAACCCAGAGAGGAACCCCTCTAGCCTCACTTAGACTGGTCCTGGGCATTCCCTGGGTACTTTGTTCAAATCTTCCTGAAATGCCCCAGAGCATAGAGGTAACATTAGGTTCTCAATGGTAAGTCAATGAAACACAGGTTCCAGTGGGTCCTTCTGAACCAAAAAGGTACCAGGTGCCTACTTGGGCCCTGTTTATACATGACCCTTAAAATCCAAGGCCCACCCATGGCTCTGGATCTGTGTAGCTCCTGATCATTCCTTGTTGGGAAGGAAGGCATTAGTATTTGTTCACAAACTATGTTTGCTTTTAAAAGTACATTGTATAAGGTGATTCCAAGTGAGGCTATTTATAAATAGGCCACCCTATCTATGACCAAATGATTGAGTCAACCTCTTTTATTTTAATGGCACTGATTGATTGATAGATGGTGACATGGAAGGTGGGAGCTGCACTATGGCCAATCGGAATGTATGCATGTATGTATGTAATCACACCCAGTTGTGATGGGAATATGACCTCTTTTCCTTTGTTTTTCAGACGATCTAGCCTGGTCATTACAACCAAAATCTTCTGGGGAGGAAAGTAGGTCAATTTACTTATTTATTTGTTGTTTTGATTAGCACCAGTCCTATTATCACCCTTCGATCTTGTGAAGTGATCCATAGGACACCATTCCCACGGTCAAGGTCATCCCAGGCCTGTCCATTGAGGGGAGACCCCTTCAGACCTCCAGGGAAAAAAAGCTTGCTGGCATAGGGGATCAGGCAGTTTCAGGGGCAGGATGGAGAGGAGGCTCCTTAGAGAATCCAGGCATGATCAGAAGCCCCAACTAGACCCTGTTTATGTCCATGGGCAGTACAAATTCAGGGAAAGGGGTAAATAAAGAAATTGGATTTGTTTTTCATACATATTGTTGACCTGTTTTTCAGAGCAGAGACTGAGAGAGGCCTATCCAGAAAACACATAATAGAAGGTAAGGCCCAGACCCACCTCCATTAATCCACAGGCTACCATTTTCAAAGAATCCAAGAGCAAGAATGGTAGCTCACATATTTCAAAGGGCTCCCTGTGTGGTAAGTAGTGAAGGGATTATTCTCCCCATTTTTTAGATGAAGATACTGAGACTTAAAAAAGATGGGCTAGTTAGCTAAAGGACACCCAGCCAGTTAAGGGGTCAAGCCAGGACTAACCCATGTCTTCTGACTCCTAAATCCAAGGTGTTTTCTGTCATCTCTTTAGTAGAGACCCCAGATTCATCTATTTTCAGCCCTCTTCTTTCTTGGAGAATCATAGGAGCCTTGGGTGAAAGAGACCTCTCAGATTATCTAGTCTGGTATGTGCCTAACCAAGAGTCCCCTCTGCCATACAAGTCTTTGCCCGAAGATCTTCAGTAAGCAAGGAGCCCACTACATACAGAGACTTGTATCCACAAATGGATACCTCTAATTATTAGAAAGTGTCTCCTTACACAGAACCTCATTTGCCTTCTGTAGCTTCCCATTAACAGTTCTCATCCCTTCCTCACATAAAAGCCTCCAAATCCTTCTCCCAATCCAACCCTACCATAGAGACACACCCTCCTGTCTCTAAACTCAACATTCCCCCGTTCTATCTTTTTTGAGTTGTTTTCTAGTTTCATACAACTCTTCATGACCCCATCTGGAGTTTTCTGGGCAAAGATGCTGGAGTTGTTTGCTATTTCTTCCTCTGGCTCATTTTATAGATGAGGAAACTGAGGCCCACAGGGTTAAGCGACTTATAAAGGGTCACACAACTAGTAAGTCTCTGAGGCCAGATTTGAGCTCAAGAAGATGCATCTTTCTGACTCCAGGTCTGGATTCTACCCGCCACACCACCTCGCTGCCCCAAATTTTGTTGTCGTTCAGTCTTGTCTGACTCTTGGGGACACCATTTGGCGTTTTCTTGGCAAAGATAGTGGAATAGTTTGCTGTTTCCTTCTCTGGCTCATTTTATGGATGAAGAAACTTCTATCATCATTTGTATAACATGGTCTCCATTTCCTTTGCCTTCCTGGCTATCCTCCTTGATATATGGACACCAACGTGGCCCCCAAAACTTAATAGAACACTCCAGATGTAATCTGACTTCATTAGGGGACAGCAGGGCTTTGGCCTCTTCCTCATTCTGGATACTCTACCTCTATTATGAATGAAAAAGCTTCTAAGATGGATGCATGGATGGATGGATGAAAAAAGCATCCATTAAGCCGTTACTTACTATATGAGAGGCACTAGGCAAAATGCTGTAAGCAAGACATTCCCCTGATGCCCTCAAGGCACTTACCTTCCTAACGGGGGAGAAGCAACACAAAATGGGAGAGCCTTGAGATTTTATTCCCTTTCTACATTGCTTCATTGATTTTTACTGAATTGTAAGTCCCTTCAAATAATCCCCGCCCCATCTAAGTCATCTAAAACTCAGATTTGGGACTTGTTCTCATTGTTTAAGATATAGCAGAACCCTAGCACTATTTGGGGAAACAAGACTAATACCCACCCAGCATAGAGAAGTGATTGTTCTGGGAGATGATTGGACACACTGCATCGCTGAATCTGGATGCTAATGAGTCAGAAGGAAGCAGTTCTTTTTTATCCTTTTCTCAACCGTGTCCATGGAAAGGGGTCCTATGGCTCTCCCTTTGTAAGTCTTCTCTCCTTCCATGTATTCTTATCCCTAATCCCAGTCTTTTTTTTCCTCTGGATTGTTGTTGCTGTTGCTGAGTCATGTCAGTTATATCCAACACTTTAGGACACTGTAAAGATACTACAATAGTTTGCCACTTCCTTCTCCAGCTCATTTCATAGATGAGGAAAATGAAGTAAATCAGGTTACATGACTTGTTCAGGGTCACACAGCTAGTAGGTGTCTGAAGCTAGATTTAAACACAGGAAGAAAAGTCTTCCCCACTCCGGGCCCAGCACTCTATCCACTGCACCACCCAGCTGCCTTCTCTGGATTAAACCGTTCCTATAATCTCAGAGTGGGAAGGGACCTCAGAGGCCATCTCACCCAACAACCCATGCCTAAACACGGATTTCCTCTACAAACTTAGATAAATTGTCTTCCCACTTTGGCTTGAAGACCTCAAGTGATGATGAGCTCACCACCTCTCAAAGCTCCCCATCCCCTTTTGGTGCTTTGTAATGTGGTTGATTGTATTTCCCCAATCAATCTTTCCTATACCTCTGGTAGGACATTTTCCTTTCATTGAGGCTAACTTGATCTCTTTGTCTCTCCCTTCCTCCAGTCTCCAGATTGCTCCTAGTTCTTCCCTCTGGACTCAATCAAAGCAAGTCTAATTTCTCTTCTATGGCACAGTTCCTCAAGTGTTCAAAGACAGTTCTCAGCTCTCCCATTCATTTCTCCATCCTTAGGCTAAGGATGTCCAATTCCTTCAGTCAAACCTCACGTGGATTTATTTCCCCTGTCTTTCTAAATCCTTCTCCCTGAACTTTCTTTGGTAGCTGAAGAAACCTGAAGGCTGTGCCTACCCACAAAGGTCAATGTCCTACAGTCATAAGGGTGCCCCAACACATGCAAAGTTTGTCTTTGAGGCCAAAGTCCAGGGAGGCACGAGTCCTGAATTCTCTCTCATGTTCTCTCCATTCCTGAGTTCTTTTCCCTTGAGGATAAATCATAAGCCAAATCTTCTCAAGGGAGCAAGGCTCCTTCCTTAAGTCCCCAAGATATTGGGTTGTACCCACTGACCTTTGATTTTGTAGGTAAAACCTTCCTAGGAAGTGAAGCAGTGGCATTCCTGACTTTGGGGCTGAAACATCTAGACCAGTAGTTCCCAAACTTTTTTGGCCTAGTGCCCCCTGTCACATACTATCACCACCCCCTTACAGTTATTCACCACCCCCAGATGCACATGTGACCATCACCTCCCCCCTGGATCGCTACAGCACCCACCAGGGGGCGGTGGCACCCACTTTGGGAATCACTGATCTAGACCAATGATGGTGAACCTTTTTGAGATTGAGTGCCATGCCCTGCCCACCCCCAGAAACGAAGTGCTGAGCCCTGTCCCCTCCCCACCTTGCCCCAGACAGGGGAGGGAGGAAGCACCCCTATTGGGCTGCTGGGCAGAGGGGGTGGGTGATGAGAGAAATGTCCTCAGTTCAGGTGAAGAGTGGGAGGGGAGTGACCCAAGCGCTCTTCTCCCCTGCAGCTCTGCCACCTATGAGCCACCCACCTTACTTCCTGTGCACTCCCATTGGGCTGCTGGGCAAAAGGGCAGGGGATATGAAAAAATATCATCAGGCACAGTGGAAAGGGAAAAGGGAACAGCTCCAGCCAAGTCCCTCTGCCTTTCTAGTAACAAACTTGGGGGCGGGGGGCAGTGCACGCACCCACCAAGAGCACTTTGCATGTCTTCTTTGGCACCTGTGCCATAGGTTTGCCATCACTGATCTAGACTAAGACGATCCGACTTCTCCAGGAGTTCTACTCCTTACTCTCCCCACCTTGCTATGGGATCTCACGCAATTCTTTATCCATGACTTTTTTCATACATATAATAGAAAAAACTAAGGTGAACTCAAGAGACCCAGTAGAATAAGAGCTCTTTAAGGCAGGGACTGTTTTGTTTGACTTAGTATAGTACCCAACACCTCGCCCTGTAGCTGACACCTGGTGAGTTCTTAATAAATGCCAACTGTGTATTTGTGCACAATTAGCCCGATGACCTCTTCTGCCTTTCACATCTGGCAGATTAAGCCTGGGCACCTGCACAGGTGTCCTCAAGCCCTCCGTAGATGTCTGATGGCGGTTCCGATGTCTTCTTCCCTAGGTCTGAAAGCCTCTTTGGAGCGGCTACAGTTAGAGTACGTGGACGTGGTATTTGCCAACAGACCCGACCCTAACACTCCTATGGAAGGTAGGTCCTCTCGATAAAACACCAGCCACCATCTCCCCACCCAGGCCCGGGTTTGTCTGTCCATGAGACGGAGGCATGTTGAAGGGAGGTAGCTGATCCCACTGCCCCAATGCCAGGGCACAGGACCACGTGGGCTCATTGTGGGGAGCCAACCAGCAAGCCACAGAGATACTCTTTAAGCTTCTGTGTCCATAGTTGGACAAGGGAAGGTGGGATCTCCCAGGCCTGGAAATGACAAGGGAGACCAGGCAGGGTGGAGGGCAGGACTCTTCCTGCTGGCAAGAGCCAGGTATCTCTCCATCCGGTGCCTCTTCCTCAAGCCCCTCTGCCAGCATCTCCTTGCTGCAAGGAGAACTCTCTAGAAGGAGAACTCTGTCCTTGCCTCTCCAGTTTCACATCCAACCTTGTGCTCACCTTCTGTGTTTCTCGATTGCATGGAATGTTGAACCCCCTCCCCAGTTAACATCTCCTTAGCGAAGCAGGGTCCCACTAATCCTCTGATCTGTCCTGTTTGTGTTCTCTCCAGCTGTGTTTTGTTGGGTGTCTTAGTGTCCTTTGCTTGGGGGTGGAATGAGTTAGGCATCTTCTCTCGTGTCAGGGGAGCAACCCTTGATGTTGGAAGGGGTTGGTTGATCTGGTCTTTGGTTCTCTGAGCCCACCCATTGGCCCCCTCACTACTCAGCCACGGACCTCTCCTCCTTGGTTGCTTCACTACTTCAGAAACCTAAAGAAAATCATGCATCTGAGACATGATTCCCTCCCATCCCCCATCGATTTATTTGTATCAATATATTTTCCTTAAAACAAGTGGTCTTTGAAAGGTGATTTATGCCTCCCTCCCTTCCCCTCCTGCCCCCCTTTGTCATAGCGTGCCTTACAGTATTCCAGCAGTTATAAACTCTGGTCTCTTTAAATCTTTCTTTTATCACCAGGGGACCCATTTAGTTCTTCCAAGTCAAGAACATTCATCATAGAAGGTACATAGTACCCGCAGTCCGACTATTGACTTCTGTGTCCAAGTGGCATTTTATGAGACAGATTCTGTATTTTATTTACACTACTCCCTTACACCCTGATGACAAACTTCTCCATAAAATGCATAAAGAAAAAAAAACTGCCCTCTGAGAACATCTTGCAAGTAAAAGGAAAAAGCCAACTAGCCTCTTAGTCTCCTAGTATCCCCCTCCCTGTACCCCAGTTCATGTGGTCACTACATTCCTTTCTCCCTCTCCTCCTCTCCCTTTTCTGCATGCCTGCCCCCACCAGCCCCACCCCTGCGTGCTTGTATTGCTAGAGAGCTCATCAGGTGATGGTTCTGCCTGGGGGCCTCCTCCCAGTTTGGGGGGGGACAGTAGTGGTGCCCCATGACATCTCTGCCGCACTCAGGGAGTACTGGCTGGAGGAGTGGGTGGGCTTTGATGAGGCATGAACAGATCAGTGGCCCCCAGGCCACCTAGTCTGGGCCCTCATCCCCATTTTCCCAAGACCTTGACATTGCAACACCCGTGTCTCTGTTCAGAGGCGTAGCGTGGAAGCTGGTAAGTGTGCATTTTTTGCCAGATGGCCGGCTGGTCAATGCCAGCTCCCCCTACGGCAAACTCCCCGTAGGCTTGCTGGTTGTTTGGTTGGCCCTCCTGAGCAATTGATCTCCAGCTGCTGAGCTGCCTGCTGATTGGTTCACCCCTTGCCGTGTTACCCGATCTCTCCATGGAGAGGAGACTGACTGGATCCTTCTTCTCCCAGAGAATGAGGACTAGAGTTGGGCAAAATTTGGAAAACACTAGTGGCACTGAGGAGCCAGGCTTGCGCTGCACACTAACTCCCTGCACCCTCACCTAGATTAAAGGCGACCCAGTATCCCACACGCAGGCTATCACTGCCGACCAGCCGATGGGTTTTGACGCCTGACTCCTTCCGTTTATTATTAATGCTGCTATTGGAAATGTACTGCAAAGGGCTCTGGCCTTTTTCTTCTGTTAAATAATACCAAATATTCAACAGAAAGAAAATAAACCATTGGGCTCTTCTAGCCAACTTTGTTTCTGGAGATGCTAACATCAGGGCCTGCAGAAGTTACAGGACTGCACCCACCCCTGCTCCACAGGGTGTCCCTGGACCCTGCAAAAACAGAGTCAGACCAGAGTCCGCTCTGGAAGAATTGTAGCCGGGGGACAGACATAAAACCCTGCTGAAACCCACTTCCAAACCAAAAAGTCAGGGATCCTTTTTGCCCAGCTCTAGTCAGGGTTGGGTTCTCTCTCTGCCTCTTCACCCCACCCTCTCTCCCTCTCTCTTTTTCTGCCTCTCCCTCTTCCCCCCTCCCCTTCCTCTCTCTCACTGTCTCCCTCTCTCTCCTTTCTTCTGTCTCATCTTTTCTCTCTCTCTCCTCCTCTCCTCTCCTCTCTCTTCCTCTCTCTTTCTCTCAGTCTCTGTCTCTCTGTCCCTCTCTCTCTCTCTCTCCATCCCTCCTTCTATCCCTTACCCTTATCTCTATATCTCACTATCTCCTCTCTCTCTTTCTCTCCCTATCCCTTCTTCTATCCCTTACCCTTATCCTCCTCTGTCTCTCTCTGTCTCTCTCTTTGTCTTTCTCCATCCCTCCTATCTCTTACCCTTATCTCTCTCTGTCTCTGTCTCTCTCTCTGTTTCTCTCTGTCTCTCTGTCTCTCTCCATCCCTCCTTCTCTCCCTTACCCTTCTCTCTCTCCATCTCTCTCTGTCTCTTTCTCCCTCTGTCTCTGTATCTCTGTCTATATCTCTTTTTCTCTCTCTGTCTCTCTCTGTCTGTCTGTCTGTCTCTTTCTCTCTCGCTATCCCTCCTTCTATCCCTTACCCTTAGCTCTCAGTCTCTCTCTCTGTCTCTCTCTGTCTCTCTCTCCATCCCTCCTTCTATTCTTTACCCTTTTCTCTCTCTGTCTCTGTCTCTCTGTCTCTCTGTCTCTCTGTCTCTCTGTCTCTCTCTCTCTCTCTCTCTCTCTCTCTCTCTCTCTCTCTCTCTGACTCTCTGCTTGTGATAGAGTGACATTGTTTTCTTTTTTGGAAGTGAGCAATCTTGTGCAAGATATTACCAAACTGTCAGCTTTATTTCTACAGGAATCATGCCTTCCCACAAGCCTGCACCCTGATATAACTCCTCACCCTGCCATTGCATGGAAGGGACATTTCAATGCATTGTGCCAAAGGCCTCTTTGTGGGATGAATTTATTATTTTTTTTAATTTGGGAAGGGCAAGAAAATTGGGTGTCCATGTATGTGCGAAGGTACTAGGGAGGTGTGTGGGTGTGAGTGTGGGTGAGCGTGCTTGTGTCTGGGTGCATGGGAGTGTGGATGGGCATGCGGCCAGTTCGGGGTTTTCTGCCTCCCTTGGCTATTTTCTTGAAGGCATGTGTAGTTAGTGCCTGGGCTGAAAAGAAACACAGGAAGCAATTCTGCATGGCTACCGTATGGCTGATCGCCTGAGCAGGTGTTCCTGAGAGTGTTTCTAAAAATCAAACAAAACTCGGGGAATGCAGAAGAGAGCCCAGGCCGTGGGCTTGGACAGGGGCCACACACCCTCCTGCCTCTTGGGCTTGTCAGCGCAGAGTTCCCCCAGCTCCCATGAATGGGACAAAGAGGAGTGTCTCATTGGGGCATAATAATAACAACAATAATCATGACTGCCACATTGCACTTTAGGGGGATCCAATCTGATCTTCTTAAGCCCTTCTGACTTAAGTGCTCCAGCTCTCATCATCACCATCATCACCATCATCATCGTCATTACTACTAACTACCATTACTACCCATTTTACAGATGAGGAAACAGGAGGTTAGAGAAGTCAGGCAGGAGGCCTTTATTATACAATGACTATGTCCTAGCAACTTGCCCATACGTGTCAGAGAGAGGCTCTTAGACCCCTATCCCTCCTGACTAATTCTAGCACTGCACTTCAGCAAAGGTCCATGATAGAAAGAAGATTGCTCACGCTCCCTGGCAGGGGGCAGCTTTGTGGGTAATCTCTCCAGAGTATTTTGAATGAGCTTTATTCCTCCCAATGCCAGTGTCTGGCCAAGGGAGGACCCCAGCCCAGAAGTGCCATCTTGACCTCTCCCTCCCTATAAATTGCATATTACTCAAATTATGAAGTGGGCAATTAGCCAACAGGAGCATTCATCCTGCGGACATCTCTGTAGCAGTCTTTGGAGCCTCCCTCAAGGCACGGTGATGGTGGCATCCCTGCCAACCTGGAAACGCCTTGCCCAGAGAGGTTGCCCGAACCAAGTCTGACATCAGTGGCCCAAAGGCTATATAGAGCTGGAAGGGACCTAGGAGAGGATTTAGGCCAATATTGGCATCTTAACGATAAAGAAAATAATTGCTAAGTCCTAGGAGAAACCCAAGCTAGCATGATATTGGGGAATCTCTCCCCAGTGCAAGGCTTAATCCCAGGTTGGGGGCAAACCTAACCTTTTTCAGTGGCCTCACTTTTCCCAGCCCCTTGATAGCCAAGAAGGAGTTAATTCGTGGACATGGATGGGGATCTGGTGGTGAAATGCTAAGGACTTATTTTTAGAAACACTTGTTCTCAGACCTTCATTTCCACATTACATTTTGCAATCTGCCTTGCAAGCACTGTATTATTCTCAGGACCTTCCTGCTTTCCCTGCCTAGTGTCCCAGAAGTCTCTGGGGACCTTGGGATAATCCATTGGAATAATCCAACACATCAGTAAGCACATACAAAGATTAAGTGAAATTATAACCATTGGAAGCCAAGTTGTCCCATTTCAAATGCAGCGGCATGCCCCATGGGACCAAATCAACCAAACGAGCCTCTAATCAGCAGTTGTCTGCTCCTCTAAAACTCAGACAATAGGAAGAGTCCATCCTATCGGTTTTCTTTTCTTTTCTTTTTTTCTGCCCCGCTCTCTTACCTGTGATTTGTTTCTTGAAGGGGCAATTAGAAACTGCCCAGGATTTCTTCTTTGGGTCACCAGAATCCCCAGGGGCTAAGGACTCAGGGCAAGCCTAGAAGGGAGATGTAGATACCCAGGAGTCCTCAGCCCCACATATTAGCTCCCTGACTGTCTAGCTCAGAGCACTTCTCCTCTCCAAGGACCTAAGTTCAAGAGTTCCCACTTCCCTCTAAGAATCTGCCCTTCTGTGATAGAAATTGCCTTTATTTAAAAAATGGAAGGAAAGAAAGAAACTGGAAGAGAAGGATGTATACTCTTCCAGACTTTGGGATCTGCATAAATGGGACAGACCCTGGCTGTCCAAGGCCGCCCCTGCAGAATTCTTTTCCTAAACCCCAGTGTGGGAGCCTGGCCTCCTGCCAAAACTGGCTTGAGCTTATTAAAGGGAAAAAACACAATTTCTTGTACCCCATCTCCCTGTACAAACTAGATAACCCCCAATCCTTCAGCCCTACTCTTCGAGCATGCAAATACCATAGTTTGAGTCATTCCATTCCAGATTCCAGGACTGATTTGAAAGGACTTGAAGCAAAGGGATGGAAATGGGTCACGTCAGGCATTTTTCCATATGGCTATCTCCCGTGTTTCACCTCTTTAATTATAAACCTCAATATGCCGAGCCAATCCAACCTGAACGATGTTACACCTCTATTCTTCCCTAAAATAGAAACCCCATAGAGTGGGGGTCTTAAATCGCATTTCTCTGGTCTCATCCTTCCCTCGTTTCAGTCTAATCTATCACGTCTAGAGGTCACATCCATACAGAATCCCTTCCTTCCTTCCTTCCTTCTTTCCTTCCTTTCTCTCTTTCTTGAGAGATATTTGTCGTTAAATGAGGGAATCATTCCCGATCAACTTATTGGGCTTATTTGTTGTTTCGTTTTGTTTGTTTTTACTTCCTTCCCCCTGAAAATCCCTCCTGTACTCAAGTTTGAAGCCTGGAAATACACTGCTTGCAAGATGTCTTTGCTGTAAACTCTCTCCCTTCTTCCCCTCGGTGTCCTGCCCTTTAATTTGCCAGATGCTCCCGGGGCAGTAGACCATTATCATAACCTCTCCCCACTCGCTTTCCCTTTCCTTTGTGACAGAGACCGTCCGAGCCATGACGCACGTCATCAACCAAGGAATGGCCATGTACTGGGGTACATCCCGCTGGAGCTCCATGGAGATAATGGTACTGTGGGGCCCTACACCTTGGTCACGACCTTTGAGAATGGTCATGGCTGTCCAGAGGGGCCAAGCTGGCTGTGGAACTATGGGTCGGGGACAGGGGCTGGACCTGGGCTTTCACTGACATGGGGAACTCCCTCCGCCAATTCAGATTAGGCTCTATGATACTATAATAATATAGTTATCCTATGTAAATATATTTATCCATGAGAATATCCCCTTGAGAGATGGGATGGCGGAAATGATTTTATTAGCAAAGGGAATTACCAGTAAGGAAGCACTCTCTACCAATGTAGATAGACTCCCAACTCTGACTTAATCATCAGACATACCTGGTTCATTGAGGAGTTAAGTGGCTTACCCAGGGCCACACAACCAGCATGTAGCAGAGGTAGCTCCTGAACTCAGCTCTTCTTGACTTCAAGACTGGTTCTCTGCCCAAGACCTCCTATAGATATATAAAAATAATAATAATAGCACTTGTTAATATGACTAGTCCTCCAGTGAATCTGGGACCTCCTCATTTAGTGCAGAGCATCCTCCTTAGCGCAGAGCATGAGTCATTGGCTGCAATTCTTCTCCATGGTCTTTCCTATATCAAGCATACAGAAACATCTAGCCAAGTGAGCCAGGGATGGGGCTTCCTTATATCCTCTCAAAGTTCTGTCGATACCAGTGGACCATAGAATTAGCACCAGAAGGCTACTTGGAGGTCATCCAGCCCAAAGCCCTCATTTTTATAAGTGAGGAAACTGAGGCACAGAGAACTCAAGGAGCTTGCCCAGGGCTACACAGCTAGCAAATTTTGGAAGCAGGATTTGAACACAGTTCTTCCTGGCTCCAAACCCAATGCCCCATCCACTATGCTATGCTGCCTCTCGCCATCCATGATTTCACTTGATTCTCATAACAACCCTGTGAAGTGAGATGTTCTTATCCCCGCATTACTCATGAAGAAACAGGCTCAGAGATGGTAAATGGCTTGATCATGGCCAAACAGCTAGGAAGCAGCAGAGGGAAGATTGAAGCCTGGCTCTGCTGATTCTAGGACTCTCTCCACTAAGCCTCAATTTTTAAAAATTATTATAGCAAAAAATATAATAATCATTTATTATTCATCGTTATAATGATGTGGCATGGCTTTCCTCAATAATCATGAGGAATTATTTTAATTATCTTTAATAACAATTAACATTAAACTAATAATGATTAACTATGATAATACTTATTATGGTAACAGAACGTCCCGTGGGTAGAGTACTTTATAGGGTACCAAGTGCTTTCCCAGACATTATCTCATTCAGTCATTCTAAGATGGAAAGTGAGAATTGTTTTAAAAATCCAGTGAGATTCTCATTTTAGGCTAAGCCCAACCAACTAGAAGCCCCCAACCAATAGAAGAAAACCCAGTGGGTTCCATTCTCTATCAGATTCTAGTTGGAGGAGACCCAGCAGTTGGTAGAATACAAAGATTCCCTGAATCTATCACCATGTCTGGTTGCCAGAGACAACCTCCAGGGCTCCGTGGCACTGGCTGCCACAACACATCCATCGTGTTTACTTCTAAGCATCTTCAGTGGTCAGCCAAGGCCCCGGACCTGCAGAGTATACAAGTGAGGCTCCCAGCCCAGATTAATCCTGGAAGTTCCCCGCCTCATCCTCCAGGGTGCCCAGCTAGTCTGCTGTCAGAGCTCAGAGGAGAGCCCATGCCTCCAGATTCCTGCCGTGGGGCTTTTTCTTCCCTCTTCCTGGAAGGCTGTCTTCCCTTCTTCTCTCTTTTTTTTTAAGAGAGGCAGTTTATGGGGACAGCTGGGTGGCTCAGTGGATGGAGAGCCAGGCCCAGAGGCAGGAGGTCCTGGGTTCAAATCCGATCTCAGACACTTACTAACTGGGGACCCTGGACAAGTCACTGAACCCCCATGGCCCAGCCCTAACCGCTCTTCTGTCTTGGAAGCAATACACAGTATTAATTCTAAGATGGAAGGTGAGGGTTTAAAAAAACAAAAACGAAAACAAGAGAGACAATTTAATATAGTGGAGATAGAGCCAATAAGATTCAGGTTCAATTCCCACTCCTGACAGTTACTGTCTATGTGACCCTGGGCAAGTACCTCTAGGCACAGTGGATAGAGCACCAGACCTGGAGTCAGAACTGAGCTCAAATCCAGCCTTAGACACTTACTAGCTGGGTGACCCTTGGCAAGTCACTGCACCCTGTTCACCTCTGTTTCCTCCTTTGTAAAATGAACCGAAGAAGGAAATAGTCAACCAGTCCAGTATCTGCCAAGAAAAACCCCAAATGGGGTCACAAACTGTCAAACCCCACTGAAGCGACTAGATGAGAATAGTTCTTCTAGCTGCCCTTAGAGGCCAGGCAAAGCTGCTCCATCTTGACACACAACAAGAACTTAAAGATGGTGGCAGTAATCTCTATGAGTCTTCTCTTCTCCAACATGTTGTCATTGTTGTTCAGTTCAGTCGTGTCTGACTCTCCCTGACCCCATTTGGGGTTTTCTTGGCAAAGATGCTGGAGGGCTTTGCCATTTCCTTCTCCAACTCATTTGATAGGTAAGGAAACTGAGGCAAATTCCATGGTGAAGTGACTTGCTCAGGGTCACACAGTAAATATCTTGAGGTCAGATTTGAACTCAGGAAGATGAGTATTCCTGACTCCAAGCCCAGCACTCTCTGCACTATGGAGCCACCTAGCTGCCCAAACATCCCCACTTCCTTAACAGATATTACAGTGCCATCATCTCGCCATCTAGGTTGTCTTCCTCTGGGTGGACCATAGTGTGTCCATGTTCTTCCTAAGACGTGGTACCCAGAACAGAATGTGGGGATATTTCTGTTCTGCCAGAGAGCCCTTCTAAGGTCCAGCTCTCAATCTAAAGTCCAGATCCCCTGGATCTTGTTCATTTGAGGCAGAATGGTACAGTGGAAAGAGCACTTGATTCAGAGTCAGCAGACCCAGGTTCAAATCCTCCCTCTGTCACTTATGTGCTCTCTGACCCATGGCAACTCAGTGTCCTTATCTACAAAATGGGCTTCCCCTAAATGGCCTCCAACACTCTTTTTTCCATGTTATTGGTTATTGGTTTATTAGTTAACCTTTAGTAGGAAGGACATGCACTTTACCAACATGACCTGTTGTATCTGATCTGTAAGTGTGTGTGTGTGTGTGTGTGTGTGTGTGTGTGTGTGTGTGTGTGTGTGTGTGGTTTTGTCCTTGGCAGGAGGCCTATTCAGTGGCTCGGCAATTTAACCTAATCCCACCAATCTGCGAACAAGCAGAATATCACATGTTCCAGAGGGAGAAGGTGGAGGTGCAGCTCCCAGAGTTATTCCACAAGATAGGTAAGTCATGGCTTCCCAGATCTGATTCCAGCCCTGGCCCTCTGGACTTCTTTGGGTCCTGAATTTCTCTAGAAGGGAGCAGCATTAGCCACAAAGCCTAGATGTAGAGATGAAAGGACCCTCAAAGGCCATCCAAGGCCAATCCTGTCCTTCCACAGAGAAGGAAGCCAAGGCCCAAAAAGGACATGACTTTCCTAGGGTTACACAATGAGTGCCCAGGGCAGGATTCACATTGAGATCTTCCCCAGGGACCCCACCAAGTCCTATACTCTATCCACCACACTTGGGAGGATGTCCATGGTAGAGACACATCCGAAAGGTTGAGCCCCATCCCAGGGGCCATCACACCACTGCAGGAAGCTGAGCCAAAAGACTGGTTCCTGGAATGCCCATATAGGGATCCAAAAGAGAATCTCTCAAGGGTCCTGGTGGTCTGTGGCCCTTCTCTGCCCACAGTCAGGAGCTTGAGATGGATAGGTAGGTAGGTAGGTAGATGGATGGAGACATAGGTAGGTAAAGGGATGGATGGATAGATAGATAGATAGATAGATAGATAGATAGATAGATAGATAGATAGATAGATAGATAGATAGATAAAAGGATGTTAGTTAAATTGAAGACAGAGGAATGCATAGAAGATTGATAGACAAATGGATAGCTAGAGAGTGGATATTGTTATAGGACTAACAATATAGATGGGTGGATGGACAGATAGAAGGATCGATGATTGATAGATAAGAGGATGGAGAGATGTTTGAGTGGACAGATAAGATGCTTGGATGATAGATCGATAGATGGATGGAAACATGGTGGCTAGAGAGGATAGATACATAGAGAGATGGATGGATGGATGAGAGATGAATAGAGAGATAAATGTAATCTGCATTTTCTTCCCCTACCATAGGTGTGGGCGCAATGACCTGGTCCCCTCTCGCATGTGGAATTGTTTCTGGAAAATATGACAGTGGGATTCCGCCCTATTCAAGGGCCTCACTGAAGGTAACGTGAATTCAAGCCTAATTGGGAAGTAACAAGTAGGAACTGGGAAACATATAAAGCACTTTTACAAATCTTATAGTGCTCTACAGATACTCACTGTTATCACCTCTCATCCAGAATATTCATCTGAAGGCTCAGTCTTGACCATGTCTGTCCCCTGCCTAAAAGTCTTCAGTAACTCCCCGTTGCCTCAAGGATGACCTGCCTGCACCTCACGCTAACGCTGAAAACCCTCCCCATTTAGTCTTGGCCCATCATTTCTCATCTCCCTTGTCTCACCCCACAGAGATTCCCATATTCCCTGCAGATGCTGCCATGCAGGGCTCTGAGCTAGGCCTCCCCACGTGCCCTTGTCCCACATCTCCATCTCTCAAAGTCCTTTTCCTCCAAGGTTCAGCCTTCCCTGATCCCCTCTTCCCAGGCTTCTCCCAGTTGCCAGTGCTCTCCCTTCCCAAATTCCCTGTGTCTCAGATCATTGATTTGGGACTGGAAGAGGCCTTTGAGGCCACTGATCCTCTAACCCTCTTGTTTTAACCAAAGAAGAAGCTGAGGGTGACGAAGTATAATTCGTCCAGGAAAAGGAAAGCCCCCTGAAGGCCAGCTTCCTTTTTTCTTTTCTTTTTCTTTTTAAAAATTTTTTTTTTAGAAAAAATTTTCCATGGTTACATGATTCATGTTCTTGCTCTCTCTCCCCATACCCCCAACCCCCAGTAGCCAACACACATTTCCACTTGTTTCTTCCTGTGTCATCAATCAAGGCCTATTTCCAATAAGTCTTGATCAATGGCACACGTTAAAATCAGTGGAAATGCACGTTGGATATGGGGGGGAGTGAAGAGGGTGAAGGGGAAAGTAAAAACATGAATCATGTAACCATGGAAAATTTTTCTAAAAAATAAAATTTTCAAAAAAAGACCTTTTCCATATTATTGAAAATTGTTCTAGGGTAGTCATTAAGAGTCTACATCCTAATGGTGTCCACATCAACCCATGTGTTCAAGCAGTTGTTTATTTTCTGTGTTTCCACTCCTGCAGTTCTTCCTCTGAATGTGGGTAGCGTTCTTTACCATAAATCCCTCAGAATTGTCCTGGGTCATTGCATTGCTGCTAGTACAGAGGTCCATTACATTCTATTTTACCACAGTGTATCGGTCTCTGTGTACAATGTTCTTCTGGCTCTGCTTCTTTCGCTCTGCATCAATTCCTGGAGGTCTTTCCAGTTCACATGGAATTCCTCCAGTTTATTATTCCTTTGAGCACAATAGTATTCTATCACCAGCATGTACCACAATTTGTTCAGCCATTCCCCAATTGAGGGGCATACCCTCGTTTTCCAGTTTTTTACCACCACAAAGAGCGCAGCTATAAATATTTTTGTACAAGTCTTTTTATCTATGATCTCTTTGGGGTACAAACCCAGCAATGCTATGGCTGGCTCGAAGGGCAGGCAGTCTTTAAGAGCCCTTTGAGCATAGTTCCAAATTGCCAGCCAGAATGATTGGATCAGTTCACAACTCCACCAGCAATGCATTAATGTCCCAATTTTGCCACATCCCCTCCAACATTCATTACTCTCCCCTGCAATCATTTTAGCCAATATGCTAGGTGTGAGGTGGTACCTCAGAGTTGTTTTGATTTGCATTTCTCTAATTATTAGAGATTTAGAACACTTTCTCATGTGCTTATTGATAGTTTTGATTTCTTTATCTGAAAATTGCCTATTCATGTCCCTTGCCCATTTATTGATTGGAGAATGGCTTGATTTTTTTGTACAATTTTTTGTACAATACTCCTTGTATATTTGAGTAATTAGGCCTTTGTCCAAGTTTTTTGTTATAAAGATTTTTCCCAGTTTGTTTCCCTTCTGATTTTAGTTGCATTGTTTTTGTTTGTACAAAAACTTTTTAATTTAATGTAATTGAAATTATTTATTTTACATTTTGTAATTTTTTCTAACTCTTGCTTGGTTTTAAAATCTTTCCTTTCCCAGAGATCTGACAAGTATACTATTCTGTGTTCACTTAACTTATTTATAGTTTCCCTCTTTATATTCAGGTCATTCACCCATTCTGAATTTATCTTAGTGTAGGGTGTGAGATGCTGATCTAAGCCTAATCTCTCCCATATTGTTTTCCAAATTTCCCAGCAGTTTTTGTCAAACAGTGGACTTTTGTCCCAAAAGTTGGGCTCTTTGGGTTTATCATACACTGTCTTGCTGATGTCACTTACCCCAAGTCTATTCCACTGATCCTTCCTTCTGTCTCTTAGCCAGTACCATATTGGTTTTGTTTTGTTTTGTTTTGTTTTGTTTTTGTTTTTTGTTTTTTTAAACCCTTAACTTCTGTGTATTGGCTCCTAGGTGGAAGAGTGGTAAGGGTGGGCAATGGGAGTCAAGTGACTTGTCCAGGGTCACACAGCTGGGAAGTGGCTGAGGCCAGATTTGAACGAAGGACCTCCCGTCTCTAGGCCTGACTCTCAATCCACTGAGCTACCCAGCTGCCCCCCTGCCATATTGTTTTGATGACCGCTGCTTTATAGTATAGTTTAATATCTGGTACTGCTAGGCCACCTTCTTTCACGTTTTTTTTTTCATTATTTCCCTTGATATTCTTGATCTTTTGTTCTTCCAAATGAA
>NC_058132.1:39750513-39779937 GCF_016433145.1 Gracilinanus agilis
CCGATCCCTTCACTGGCAGTGCCCTCCCTGCCCTGCTCCCTGACATGACTGTGTTGTGGCTGCATATCTCTGTTGTATATTTACTAAGGAAGGAGGGAAGGGAAAGGAACAAGCATCTATGCATCTATTAAGCATCTACTATGTGCCAGGCACTATGCTAAATGCTTTACAAATATTATCTCATTTAAGCCTCACAAAAAACCTGAAAGGGAGGATTCATTATTATCTCCATTTTACAGATGAGGAAACTGAGGCAGGCAGAGATTAAAATGACTTACTCAAGGTCACAAGCTAGAAAGGGGTTGGGGTAGATTTGAACTCAGGTCTTCCTGACCCTCCACACAGCATTCTATGTACTCTACCACCCAGAAGGAAGGGGAAAAGGAAGGAAGAAACAGAGAGAGAGAGAGAGAGAGAGAGAGAGAGAGAGAGAGAGAGAGAGAGAGAGAGAGAGAGAGAGAGAGGGAACGAACGAACGAATGAATGTTGAGAGGGAGAGGAGAGAAAGAAGGGAGGGAGGGAGGGAAGGAAAGCAGGAACAAAGTGAATAAGGAAGGGAAGGAAGGGGAAAAGGTAATTCAGCTCAATACTGTGATAAGGGTTGGAGATGGGGAACAAAAGAAAAGACAGTCTCGGCCCTCAAAGATATTTCTGATAATAGGAGACAAAAAAAAAATTAACTGGCCTGGGCAGCTTAGGGGACTCAATGCATAGAGACCCAGACCTGAAGACAGAAGTCCTGGGTTCAAATCTGGCCTCAATCACTGCCTGTCTGTGTGACCCTGGCCAAGTCACTTAACCACCATTACCTAACCTTTACAGCTGTTCTGCCTTGGAACTGATACGTAGTATCAATCCTAAGGCAAAGATGAGGGCTTTTTAAAGAAAAAGCAATGGCCAGGGAATGGTGTTTTGGTCCTGAAAATTCCATGACCAATAAATGAGACCCATGTGGAGCAATGGCAGAGCTGCTTTGAGCCCTGGTCGGGCTGGGGAGGGGGCCGGGGCTTTGAGGAAACACAGCAGCAAGATGGCTAACAAGAAGATGGCAGGGCGGAGAGAGTGGCTGAGACATGCCTGAAAGGATGCGCCACAAGGACAGCTCCGGGGCTGAGAGTCCAGAGCACAGTCTGGGCAGGCTGCAGGTGGCGTTTCCTCCCAGCAGAAGGGAAGCTCCTCGAGGGTGGGGACCGTTTTGCTTCTGTCCTTCTGCCTCCGTAGCCGGCACAGGAGGGGCCTCCTAGGTGCCTGTTACGGAACTTTCTCCTCTTCCCCTTTGGTGTCCCCCAGCCTGGTGTCTGCGGAACGAGGGCGTCAGCTCCGTGTTGCTGGGAGCTTCTAACGCGGACCAGCTAATGGAGAACATCGGTGCGATACAGGTGAGTCGCTGCGGCGCCCCAGGGAGGCCCATGGTGGCAGCCCCTTCACCACCTGTCCCGGGGCAGGGTTTTCCGCAGGCTCAGGCTGGGGAGCTCCCCGCGGAGGCAGCAGGGCCGTCTCAGGGCTCAGGAGAGAGCCGAGAAGTGACTTAGAAGCCTCTCTGCAGCCCGCCCTCCTCCAGCCGCGGGGAATCCTTTTGTTGGGTCTCCACGTGGCCCGCCTGGTCCTGCCCGGGCGCCGAGTGCTCTCACAAGCCCGCGATCGCTAGCTGGGAGCGGACTCTTACTGGGCACTTCTCGGGAGTCCTGCCTCTGATCTGGGGAGAAATTCTAGGCCATTTCACTCCCAGCAGCAAGTGGCGCCTCTCAGGGGGCCTGAGTGTTCCCTGGGGGGTTACAGGAGGGCCAGAGGCTTTCGTCCCTCCCTAAGTCTCCCTTCCTCCATGCCCCCCAACCTTTCTTAATGCCAAGGCCAAGTTTCCCTTAACTACTTCTCGGCCACGTAGATTTGGTACCCGTTCCACGGACCAATAGGAGGAACACTGGAAGATTCCAGCGAGGCCCCGTCCGCCCGTGACCCACAGGCTCTTTGTCTTTGCAGGTTCTTCCCAAATTGTCGTCTTCCATCATCCATGAGATTGATAGTATTTTGGGCAATAAACCCTACAGCAAAAAGGATTACCGATCCTAACCCTCCCTTCGTCCCTCCCTTCCCACCCGGACCTGCTTGGACATTACTTTTCCCCTCCTACCTAGTCTCCTGTTCGTTTGCTTAAGCTGTTACTGAAGCAAGGCAATGTGCTTTTGCATCCAAGAATACGTGTCGAGATGTCGCAGGGAAGATCTTCCAGATGTTGCTGTGAGACCACATAACGCTGCTTTACTATAATAAAGTTTATTTCGTGCTCAAGAAACGGTCCAGGTGAGGAAGGCTCCCCCAGCGTGCTCTCCACCCCGACAGGCTGCCTCCGCTCAGCTCATCCTCTTGGAAAAAGGCAACCAAGGTTCCCCCTTCCTCCTCCTTCTCTGCCTCCTCCAGACAAGACTCCCTGAACAGTCCTAGCCTAGAACTGGTTTCTGTTGTCTGATCAGAGATGGGGTGAGTTCTACCTGGAGAAGCCCCCATCCATGTGTGTTTGGAAGTACTTTGTTGTTTTTCTGTTTAACCGTACACACACAATGTATTTCGAGAATGCAGTTTCTCGTGGTAGCCACGGATGTTTGTGTTGAGCAGATGAGCAATAAGGAAGCCTCGGGAATATCCCCTCCCTTCACGCCCCAGCTAGTACAGATGGCCGTCAGCCCTTTCTCAGTGGTTGCTGCCCATTCTTGGTTTCTCAGCAGAACACCGGCCCAGGCTCAGAGGCTTTGCTCAAATAATACTTTCCCTCTTCTTGCCTCCCCCACCACAACCACCATGACCGCCCCACAGTCTTCCTTATTTGTAGGCTTCAGGCTTGATTTGAGATTCTGGAAAGATGCAGAGATCTCCTTGTATCCGATCCTGGAGTTTAGTTAAAGGTACATCTCTGCTCTCCCCAGTGGCCCAGGAAAAGTCAGTAGAGTGGACCCAGAGACAGCTGGGAAATGAAAATGGAACTTAAGGAGTGCTTTTAGAACGGACCCCTGTTTAGGAAAGGAGACCCTGATTTTCCATACGTCATACCCGAGGGAGAGAGTCTCAAAAAGAAGCCCAGCAGCCACATCGCCAGCATAGCAGGAAAGAATGGCTACCTCAGAAGTGTCCTTCACCAAAACTGACAGGATTTCCCCTGCCCCACTGGCATCCCATTCTCCTTTGTGGGTCTAAATGACAACTTGGATAATTGCATAAGGCCCCAAGAGGGCAAGTCTGGGGCTTAGGCTCTTACGACGTAGAGACAGAGGGGAAGCTAGGTAGCACAGTGCATAGAGTGGATAGACTCCAGGCCTGGTTTCCAATCTGGCTTCAGATACTTCCTAGATGTGTGACTCTGGGCAAGTCCCTTAACCTCAACTGCTTAGCCTTGGCCACTCTTCTGTCTTAGAATTGATACTAAGACAGGTGGTACAGGTTTAAAAAAAAAAACTTAGCGGTCCTCTAGCTCAGCCCCTTTTTACAGATGAGAACACTGAGGCCCATTGAGGTGAAGGGACACAAGAGGGCAGGTTGGCCCCAGTCTTCTGACTCTTCAGGGCTCTTTCCACAATGCCATGATCTCTTCCTCCACACCAACCTGACCCCCTGGACTCCCCCATCAATAGATGAATTCCTAGAAAAGCCTTGCCAGCCCTTCTTTCTTATACTCTCCAAGGTAGCCTCCTGCTCCCCAACCCTGTCCCTCCCTCAGTGTGCTTCCAGGCACCCCGCGGGGCACCTGGCACTTTTTGTCTCCTCCAGTGCCTGGCCCGGAGCAGAATGGCTAGAAATCCAGACAGGCAGCAACCCAGCTCACTCTCAGAAGGGTAAGCCTTGGGTGTGACACACATAAGTGTGACTCCATGCTGCCTTTGAGGCTTTGGCCAAAGGGTGAAATTCTCCCCAAGGCAACCCCCCACACTAAAGGCAAAACACACACATCTATACATAAATGCACCCAAAATCTGAATCTCAAAGGAAACACGGCAGACCTTCCTGGGCCACCCAGGGGACGCACACAGGCTGATTTTGTCCGTCCCCCAATCATCAGATGGAGGAACAGCCACGCTGTGTCCTGAAATTCTGAGCAGAGGACGATAGGAAATCACATTCCCCCTCCAGCCGAATCTTTCTTCCCCTCCCCAGCCCTTAATGGCCAGTGGCTTTGGGGGTGTTCTCTGTGTCTGGAGCACATCTAGCCCTCCTGGGTTTCTGAGAAGCTGGTATTCCCAGAAATTCCCCAAGCTGACCTATCAGAGGCCAGAAGGAGCCGGACCGAGGGAGCGATGGTGCCCATGGTAACTGGTGTGAACCAAACCACCCGAGCTCATGAAAATCCAGACGTTCCACTGGCACCAGGTCGAAGTCTGCCCAGGGACAGTCTAGCCCTCGATCCCTCCCTTAACAGACTCCTGAGGAGCTGATCCCAACCCCCCGGCACACAGGAATAACTAGCAATGAAAGCCTTCCTCCTAGAGACAGGAAAGGGAGAGGCAGAACAGGAAAGAGGATCTCTGGAGAGAGAACCACTATCAGAAATCATGGGGAGCTCCTCAGCCACGCTTGGCCAAAGCTTTATAAAGTGCCCTCTCTGTGCCTGCACCATCTTGAGCACTGAGATTTTATGAGGACAGGCTAGAAAGAGCCCAGACCAGAGAGGCTCCCTGAAGCTAACGGGCACTCTTAGCTAGGTCTGTCTTGTAAGAGAAGTCCCCGCCTTGACCCCCCATCCATCACCCAGTGATTAGAATGGATCCCCAGGAAAGCGGCAGAGAGCTGGCACTGAGCAGGGAGTGGTGCCCGTGGTGACAGCCCCTGTGCCAGCTCCGCCAGAGAAGCTCCCAGTGTCCGAGGCAAGAGCCACCTCTCAAACATTGCTCCTAGTTCTTCCCCGAAGGGTCAAGCACAATGAGGGGGCCGATCCAGGGTGCGAAGGGTACCCAGATTAGCTCTGTGTCCATCGGTTAAACCAGTCAATCAACAAACATTTATTGGACATCTACGTGTCAGGCACAGTGTTGGGTGCTAGAGATACAAAAACAATGAATAAAATATGCCTTTGAGGCACGGAAATTTGGGGTCAGCCCAACACAGAGTGTGGTTCTCTGGGCTTGCACCATCCTGGCCACCAGGGTGATCAGAGCTGCAAAGGATGGAGTCAGCATGAATTAAGCTCCTGAGAGGGCCTGGATTCTAGCAGCACAACCCATAAAGTCTTTATGTGGTGCCACAAACTTCCCTGCGTACCCCCACGGGCTTCAGGGTAGGTAGAGGCTAATGATCCTTGTCAAGAGCCCCTTAACCCTTCGGGCTCTGTTCCCTCCTTTGTAAAACCAAGTAGGTGCACGTCCCTTCTAACACGGACGCTCCACTGATTCAGTAACTGGATGACCACCCAATGTGGCCCATGATGGGTTCTCCAGGCCAGGGAAGCCTAAGCTCCTCTTTGGGCAAACAGAGAACAGAGAAGACCCGGGTGGCCTTTTGCTTTTCTCAGGAGGTAGCCATCTTTGCTTCCTTGTACTGACCAGCCTGAATCCACAGAATCTCAGCGTCAGAAGACCCTTGGGCAGCCAGCTAGGCCAGTCCTGAGCAAGAACCTAACCCAACAAGTGGTCATCGAAGACCTCCAGTGAGGAGGCTCCCACCACCTCCCAAGTTACTCCTTTCATTGAGCCTACATATGTCTCCTGGTTCTGCAGAAGGGTAACCTTTCTTCCCTTGCCAGGAAAGAGAACCTCCTGCTTACCCAGACAAATAGGCATGCCTCCCTCCAGCTTGGCCAAAGCTTGATGCTATCATAGCCGCTGCAGCAGGTGCTTGAGCCAGGAAGGACCCCCATCTTGGTTCCTGGCTGGCAGTAGGTTCAATGCAAAGATGAGAGAATATGGAAGCCCCGAGGAAACTTCAGTAGTGGCTCAAAAACATAAGAACTGATGAGAAGCCCCCTGGCGGCCCCGTGTGCATTGGATGTATTCACCAATAGAAACAGAATTGGAAGAAATGTGAGGGGCCAGCTCATATCTAAAAAGATACACAGGATTTAGAGCTAGGAAGGACCCTAGAAACCAGCTAGCTCAGTGATTCCTAACCTCATCTGATGCCATGGACCCCTTGGGCAATCTGGGAAGGCTTCTGGACTCCTTCCAGTGCATAAAATCAAATACACGGGATTACAAAAGAAACCTCTTATTCTGAAATACAAGAATCAACTTTTTTTTAAGTTCATGAGTCCAAGTTCAGAACCCTTGATCTAAGTTAACCCCTTTGATTTCAATGGGTTCAATAAAACTTTTACAAATAAAAAACTGAGTCCCAGAAGGCCAAAGTGATTTAGGCAATGTCACGTAGCTAGTTAAGTGTTAGAGGCAGGATGAGAATCCAGATCCTCTCGCTTCCTAGCCATTTTACCTGAGTGGTGTGAACATCCCAAGCCTCAAGGTGGGAAGGAGGGTGCCTCCTGCTGCTGCCATGGTAACAGCAGTGGTCCTGAGCCTCTCTGTCAACAACTCAGACACCCAGCCATGTGCCCGGGTGCTGAGTCCCGGGAAGGGTGCCCTCACCACCCTCCTCAAGAGGTTTTAAGAAGCAGGCCTGCTTAGACAGGAAGAAGCAAGGCTCAAGAATGGACACAGGGAGGAGGCAGGGAGGGGGATGCCAGGACAGGATGGGGCACCCAGCACACTAAAGATGTCTCATAGCTCTGGAGCCCAGTGATGGCTGGGAGTCTGATTTCTAGAAGATGCAGTATTGAATTCGGAGGATTTATTGGTGTGGGCATCAACACCACTAAATAGCCCCATTCATTAAGCCCACAAAAGTGGTCAGGCATAGAGAGCATGTCTCCTGCAGTGTTTTTGCTTTATGGGTCCAGATTCAGGGAAGGGATGGCCCTTTCCAACTCTTCAAACTACAGTTCTGAGCCTAGAGGTGGAGATATGCAATACATATAGGAACTGGCCTTGTTCCTTGCCTCCTCCTTAAAGATGGCCAAAGGGCCAATGGAGAAAAGTGTGTTTTGGAGGGAGGCAAGCCATAGGGAAGAGGGACTGCAGTGTAGTCCTGGCCATTCCCTCAATCCAGCTAGGGCATGACCCCTCCGTCCACTCCATCAGGTGGTGAGTCAGGGAAGCAATCTGGCCCCAGAAAGGCTCGAGGGAGAAGGCGTTGGGAGGAAGAATCGTCTGCCAGCCTTGCTAGCTCCAGCCTCTGGGTCTTTCTCTTTCCTCCAACCCAGGGTGTGTATTATTAATGTTGTCCAGAGTTCAAGTGACAAAAAAATTTTTTAAAAGACCATTCAGGGTGTCTGAACCTGAACAAATCATCTTTCCCGGAAGCCATTCGATCAGAGATTTTTCGTCTTTTTTTCCGTGTGTCCTAAACCCTGTCAGTGGCAGTCTGGGGAAGCCTCTGGACCCCTTCTCAGAATCAGCTTTTTAAATGTGAAAAATAAAATGCATAAGATGACAAAGGAAACCAGTGATGTGGAAGTAAAGATGTCAGCAAAGTGTTTGGACCCCTTGAAATGGCAGGGTTCATGGATCCCCAATTAAGAGCTTCAGAATCAGGGTTCGATGTAAAAATCGGAGAGCCGGGCTACACCCCAAGTGGAAGGGGTGGCCAGGGCTCGGGGGACAGGGCTGGGCTCCAGCCTTCCATTGCTCTCCAGTCACCAAGTGAAGGGTATCCATGGGCTCCTGCTCGCTCTCCCTTGCAATGAAGCCTCCTCTCAAAGCCTCGGTCTCCCAGGTAACAAGAGGAGCTCATGCCCATCTTCTGTTCAGTTCGTGACATGTAAATAATGTGCTTTTATTTTTCTTGGGTTTGGGGTTTTATATCTATGTTCCATGCGTGTATATATGTCTGTATGTACACATCCATGCAGACATATCTATGACGGTGGTTTCTAAGCTAACTGCATAACCTAGATAGGCAAAAATGTCCTTATACCTTCGCCCTTCTGAGTGAAGATTCAGACCGAGATACAGCCATTGTATTTATGGAATGACAATAAAATATAAGCCTTATTTACTGCTCTCTCTGGCTCCTGGCTCCTAGTTTCCCCAAGAATCTGAGCTCTAAGCCGCCTCCCTGGAGTTGGGGGTGAGGGGAAGGGAGGAGATAGTTCCTTATTCTCACCCCCTGGGATGAGAGCCAAAAGGAAGACCACCGGCATCCCAGCCCAGAAAATAGAGAGGATCCAGAACCGTCTGACTCTTCTCCTGTCCTCACTCTGAAGCAACAGCTGCCTCTGGCCTCAGGGACCCTGCTAGACCTTTTGTATACGTGTCCCCCCTCCTCCAGCCCCCTCCCACTTCACCAGTCAATTCAGCCTATAGACCTCAGCAAGTCTACACTGACGGAGCATTCATGAAGTGGCTCTTACCTTCCCTGGGAAGAAGACACGTCTCCAACCACACACCCAGGACCAAAAAGGTTGTAGGTTTTTGTTTGGGGCTGGAGGCGCCCCTATATTTTCAGTTATCTACTTTTTGCTCAAGACCTGGGTACGTCTATCCTGTGTGCACACCTGCCCCTCCATGACACCGGACACAGTTGTTTTATTTCCTTATACTCTTCCTCATATTGGGCCGAGACAAATCCAGCACTGTAACTAAGGTGAAGTGATCAGGGCTTGATCCTAGGGCACTAAATCTAGAGGAGTGCTAAGAATGTTTTCAGTCTTAAGGCAACATAAAAATAACTGAGTTTACCTATTTAACAAACTTTTAGCAAGTAAAAAATTTAGCAAGACTAAATTAGTTAATATAGAAAGCTACCAGATGGCAGCTTCTTTTCCCCAGTTTCCCCAGGAGCAGCCTCCTTAATCCCCCTACCACCTCCCACAACCAAATTAAAGAAATATTTTGTGTCATTTGTCTGGTGCAAAATAAATCCAATCCACATCCTTTAGTGGGAATGGGAGAAAGGAGGAGAACCAGAAAGAGAATCATTTGGCATAATCCTTCCTCTCTTCCCCCCTGAGAGAACTCTGGGGGCTTTTCCCCATGTCATTGAGATACTTAGCCAAATTCTTGATTTATTCCTTTCTCAAAGGCTTTATTTAAAACACAGAAAACAAAAACAAATACACACAGAGTACAAAGTCGATGTGATTGTGTTGGCTACAGTATCTGTCAACCCTCCGACAAAAGGCCTGGTCGCTGTGCGCCAAGGATAGCAAACAGAACATTTGTGGAATCATGGCGGCAAGATCGCCATAGGAGCTCTGAGCTGCACTGTCGTGGGTAGAGAACCTGCCCGATCCCACCCCACCAGCATCCACACAGGCCCGGAGCTGGGATGCCCAAACTTCATCAGGAATGAAGCTTTTGGTGTTCAAAAGGAAAGAAGAAGGAAAGAAAGAAAACCATTTGACCAAGGAACCGCCTTCTGAACACTGGCTGCCCCAGGTTACACCCTGGAGGAGGGAGTCGGGGCTCCTTGGAAAGGAAGCGCAGACCTCAACACATTCCTAGGCCAAGGGCGCTGGGTCAGCTTCCCGACTCCAGGGCTTTTTTGGCAAGCCAGGCTCGGGTGAGCAGCCCCAAGGCCAAGGGGAGGAGGAAGGTCCAGGTCCCAAATCACTACTTACTCCACGAGCTTATATCGCACACAAGTACAAACACGTACACCCGCAAATCCATTGTGAGTTATCGTACCTAAAAAAATACTTTTTTTCCCCTTAAAAAAAAATCTAGAAATTAAGACAAATTTTTCAACACAAAAACTTAATGACTTTGGGCTGTAAACATCAGGTTACATAAAACATGAGGGTGGCCAATTTCCTCGACAAAATATGCTTCAGAAGGAGAACTCATGGTGCAGTCGTGTTGCCCCGAGGCCCCGGCAACATCCCGGCTTGGCACGAAGTTTGGGGTTCTTTTGCTCAACTGAGGCAGAGACCAGAGAAGTCCAGACGTCGGCTACTTTTCCTGGCACCTTCACACAGTTTGGACTTCCGAGGGACTCTGCCCATCCTTTGGCTTCCTAGGAGCTCTGCCCATCCAAGTTCTTCTCTCCTTTCAGCTGGAAACACCAAATACTTCCCCCAGGCTGGACAGACCCATCAACCCTTGTTCTTCAGACCCCATTTCTCCAAAGCATGCTTCAGTCTCTACTGCTCCTCACACTAGCTCCCCCCTATTAAAGTGGAAGCTGAGGATGAGGCCTGCCTCCTTTTGGTGTTTGTATACCTAGCACAGTATCTGGCACATAAGAGGTGCTAAAGATAGAGACCGAGACAGGCCTTAGATTTTATTAAAACTGGGAGCTCTCTCTCAACCATGACTATCGCAAAGCGCGAGTCTTCACGTGGAAGAGTTTAAGTGACTTGCCCACGGCTCACCCGGGTTATCAGAGATGAGACTGGAACCCAGTTGTTCCTGGCTTCCAGGCCAGCTCTCTATCCACTATGCCAAGCACTTTTTTATTTGTCCCTTCATTTCTAATTAGATCCTCTTCGTTCAAGCTGCGATATGCCTTTTACATCATTAAGAAACCCAGATTTAGGGAACAGAGAGAAAGAAGAATCTCTCTCCCTCCCTGCCTAACCAGAATGAACACTCTGGGGGCATGGGAAGGTGATGCCCAAGGGATTCGGGGTGGCCTACCCCCTTGAGCCTGAGTCTCCCGGTCCTGCTCAATGAGCCTGGCACTTAGTCACAATCTCTGGGGGACACAACCAGCCAAGTCACTAATAAAAAATATGGAAGAGCACAGAGATAGGGAGATTCTTCCCAAACATAAAGATTAAGCAAGAATTTTTTAATTGTATCCATTTATGGTCCACCAAGACAGATTGGCAAGGGAGGAAGGGAAGGACCAATAGAAACATGGAATACTCTGGGAGAGCAAGGAGGACGTATCTGGTTTGACTTTCTCTAGATCCAGAAATAGCTATCACAGCCTGACAAAGCAGACACACACATGGTGTCAACAGAGCCTTCCAAGATACTCAGCCCCAAGGCCTTAGAGAAGAAGACTTCATTGATTTAAATAATAACACCCATGAACATTTAAATAATAACACAGAAGCATATATAGATTTAGAACTGGAAAGAACCTCAAGATGGCACTGAGGCCAACCCCCTCATTTTGAAGAAGAGAAAATCGAGGGAAGGTATTTTGCCCAGGGTCAAACCCCGGATGGGCTTCTAACCACACCACACAGGACCTGGAGCTCGCAAACTCTGCTCTGCCTGTGTGGGAACTTGAAAAAGACCCAAGGAGATATTTCAAACAGCTAACTCTCCTCCCTCCACTTTGGACAGACGATGACTTTGGCCCTTCAGGCCTAATCTATTCAGGCATCCCCAAGAGATATAGCTGACCAAATACCAGTCAGGGAAAAGAATGTGGTCATTGGTGACCACAGCCCCCAGGGTCCCTTCTAGGACCAAGGTGGATACCTGGTTCCAATGAAGGGTGGGGAATAGGACTCTAAGGTCCTCACAGAGCAAAGGGATGACTAAGAAGACTCTAGGCAAAGCAAAGCAAATAGGGGAGGAAGGAGAGAGGGAGGAAAGAGAAGCAGCAATACTGATTGAGAGAGGCATCAATGACTCATTCATTGAGTGAATAAAGTGACAGGGGCCACCCCCAGGCAAAAGCAGCTTACTCCTCTTGGGTGGAAAGTAGTGAACAACCCAACATGGGTGGTAGTGCCAAACCAACATGGCGCGCCAATGGTCTTGAACACTTTATTTTCCAAAGACTTCATGAAGGGAGGCCAGGGCAGTGGTCTGAAGACAGCAGATGATAGAGTCATCCCATGTCACTGGTCACTCTAAGCCCTCTAGCAAAAACTCTGCTCCAGAGAATGATGGGGGAAATGTGACATTTAATGTTTGGCCAAGGAAGAAAAATGTTCATAGAAGATCAGGGTAGAGTGGCCTTGTAGCTGGCATCAACACACACACACACACACACACACACACCAGCCTGAGCCAAGGATGAATCCAAGGGAGGAAGTGCTACTAAAGAGAACACAACATTTACAGAAATGGCATACAATGAACCACTATGGACTTACAATGGCCTCTTCATCCCACAGACTGCCATTTTAGGTAGCCAAGATTGATTTATCTGCTTCACATACTGTAATTTTGCAAGCCTCTGCCTAAATTTGAAATGTTTCTCCCTAATCCAATGTTCTTGAAGCTTCTGCTTTTAATGCAAACAAGGGGAGAGGGAGAGGGAAGTCTCCTACAACCACGTGTGCTATCCCGGTGTAGGCTTTGTTCTGGAATGGGAGGCCTTGAAGGTCATGGAGTTGAACCCCTCGTATTACAAAGGAGAAGGCCAAAGAAAAGTTGTGGGCCAGAGGTCACCCTGCTGGACAATTACTGGCAGAGCCGGGCCTAGAAACAAGACACGTCACACCTGTTCTAGGTCACAGCAGCGACAGACGTGGCCTTTTCCATTATGCCAAGCTGACTCCCTGCAAGAACTTGCTACGTCCATTCCAATAGAATGTGAGCTCCTTGAGACCATGGATTGTTTTACTGATTTATTTCTGTTCCCAGCACCTAGTACAATGCCTGGCACACAATAACCACTCAATAAGAAGCTGCTGTTGCCATTGCGGCCCCTCTCCATGCTTGAACAGAAGTGGAATGGACCCCGCTCAGTCCTTCCCAAGGAGCAAGACCAACCATGGGTCAGCTCTAATGGTCACTACTCCCCTTCTCCTCAGTGAGCACTAATAGGAGCCCCACAGGGTCCTCCCCCTTCCTCTCTCCTGTGGGAATGAATCTTGAGAAAGTATGGTGGCAGCTGGGAAGCAAGAAGACGAAAGCCAGAGCCCTTTCCTAAGTAAAGACTTTGGTGGCTGAAAGGGGCAGAAAAGGACCTTTTGGAGTTAGAAAGTTTTCCAACCCTCAGGATGGAAAGGATCTGGAGAAGTCATCTAGTGTGTCCCCCCTGCCTCAAAACGCACCAACATCCAAACTGTTGCAAGCCAATGAGAGTCTTTGTTATCGTTACCCCACCCGATGATTCCTTGACCCACCAAAGCCCCTCCTCCTTCCTAGATTCAGAGAATTTTACAATTCCTCACCCCCTCTCCTGGGCCTCTGCTAGCCACCTAGTTCAACTCACATTTGACCATAATGCCCTCTATGGAATTTCCAACAAATGGTTGTCTAGCAAAAAAGACATCCAATGAAGGGCAACCCGCGATCTCCTATGGAAACTAATTCATTCTACCATGGGACTGATCTAACTGTTAGGATCTGCCATTTTGAAACCTCTCGTTATTCCTATTTCTGCCCACTGGAACCCAACAGAATAAGTCTATTCCCTCTCCCAACTGACAACTCTTTAGATACTTAAAAAAGATGACCAAAACCAACCTTGACCTAGTAGCGTGATCAACACAAACCTTCCAGCAACACCAGAGGAAAATGGTATCTCTCCACACTCTTTACCTTGGACACAAGCAACCTCCTTTTCCCTCACCAGGAGCCTCTTCTTATCCCAAGATCCTGCAGCCTGAGCCCCTATCCTCTGATTCTCTACCACCCATTAGAGGGACTCCCAAGTATCACTGCGATGAACCATGGTGGTATATGAGGCAGAGGCTCCTCGGGCCAGGATGGGAACAGGCTTTGGACTGAGGAATCGACACCTTTATCCTCGGACCTTGGCCATGGATCTGGCGATCTGAACCCTGTTCTCCATCAGCATTCCTGCAGTAGAGCATTTCCAGACAGAGCTCAAGATATACCAAGCTGCCTCTGGGCTACTGGCAGGAGGGAGAGTTTGCAGAAATAGCAAGAAGCATCCAACTAACTCTGTCACAAGAGCAGGTCCTCGTGGTGGCCAAGAAAAGACATCGGACCAGGCCAAAACTCAGCTGGAGAAGCCAGAAGGCTGGGCCCAGCACCTGCCCCATAGCCTGTGGTCCAAAAGACAGGTCCCTTTGGCCTGAGGTGGTGCTGGGAGGACAGGCAGGAGTGGAGGTGGGCAGACGGTGCATGCAGCTGCTCAAACACAATTATGGTGAGAAGAATCAGGAGGCAAACAGGAGGCTACACAAGACCATTGAGCCTTGTCTTAACTGGCAGGTGAGGGTTCACAAGTCTAGAAATGGGGGCTCCAGCGAGGTTTCCCTCTTGATTTTATGCATGTTGATAAAAACAGAGACATAAATACTGTTAACATTATAATCCTTCATAATTCATTCAACTTTTATCAAGACAAACTCTTCGAGTCTTCAATAAGAAAGTGCAAAAGATGTACAAATAAATGGAATCCCTTCTAAGAAGTTCTGGAAATGGGTTGGGTTTTTTTTTAAGTTGCTCTTTGTTTTTTCTTTTTTTCTTTCTTTTTTCCTTTTTTTTCTTTCTTTTTTTCTTTTTTCTTTTTTTTTTTTTTGAAGAACACTTGAGATATGACATGGTGGCACTTCTGGGCGTCTGGCCCGTTAGGGCTAGGACTTAGTCTTCAATGCAGATGACATCATTGAGTTTCCCCTTTCGTCCCAAAGCAGCACCATCTTTAAGGGAGTCAGCTCCTTTTCTTTCGGGGTGGCTGGCAGGTGGCCCAGTGGGCGTGGCTGTAAGGACACAGAGAGGGAGGGGTTAACTATCCCCAATCCCCCCCAACTGCTCTGCCAGCTCCTCAGCTTTTCTGGCTGCTGAGGAGATGACTTTGGAGGGGGATCCCCAAATCAGAGCTGACCACACTTAGTGGCTGGTCTCAGAAGAACATTCTTAAATGATCCCAATTCAGACACTTACTAGCTGGGTGACTCGGATCAAATCCCTTCCTCTTTCTAAAATGAGGGGGTTAGCTTCAATGAAGTCCAGCAAAATCTATTATATTGTGAAGTGGCTTCATGACCCTAGATAAGTTCCTTCCCTCTCTGGGTCTAAGCCTCCTCATAAGATGAGGAGTTTGACTAGTTCATCACTATAGGGTAGATAAATGGATAAATAAATAGAAGGACTAATAGAGAAAAAGAAAGCTAAATAGATGGATGGAGAGATGGGATAGATTAATAGGAAGAAATAGATAGGGAGATAGAGAGATAGATCGAAGGATAGATAAATGGATGGATAGATAGACAAACAAATTGAAGGATGGATAGAGAGAGAAAGAGATGGATGGATAGATAAGAGACAGAGAGATGGATGGATGGATAGTTAGAAAAAGAGAGAGATGGATAGATAGGATAGATAGACACAGATAGGTAGATAGGTAGATGGATGGATAGATTGATGAACAAGCAGATGGATAGATAGATAGATAGATAGATAGATAGATAGATAGATAGATAGATAGATACAGAGAGATGGATGGATGGATGGATGGATAGAGAGAGATGGATGGATGAATAAATTGGATGGATAGATAGATAGATAGATAGATAGATAGATAGATAGATAGATGGATAGATAGACAGACAGACAGATAGATAGATGGATGGATAAATGAGACCTTGACTTTAAGTCTCTAGAGACCCAGGGAGTAAGGACTGGTCATTGCCCAAAGAGGCAAGATGTCCCTCTCACCTTGCCTCTTGCCAAGCTTCCAACAGAGATCTCTTTAGTCGGCTCTTACTCAGGATGGTTGGGTGCCCTCAGGCCCCCAGTGTCTCTATTCCAGCCAGAGAGGAGGTAAAGCTTAGAGGCTGGAGAGTGTCCTAGGAAAAGGTCATAACATCTTGGTGCAGAAGGCCTACATTCAAATCCTGTCCCCACCCTTTTCTAGCTGAATGATGATTGGTAGACCACTTCCAAATCTCTGGATATGTTTTCTTGGGAGGAAATAAAAGGAAGGGTATGGAGTATGGAATATTTGCAGGAGTCCACAGGACTGGGCAAGGATCAAATGAGATCACAGGTATGAACTCCTTGGCAAACCTTAAATCACTATGTCCCCAAAGTGCCTGGGATAGCCTAGGTCTCCTTTTTCCCTCTCAAACTTGTATCACTCAGGATGAAAAAAGGAGGGAGAAAGAGGATTTCCACTGACTCTTTTCCTTCAGCTCTCTCTGGGCAGAAAGTGAGACAATGGAGGTGTCTGACCTGAGCTCAAGTTCACGATAATAACTGGCATTTAAAGACTTTCCAGGCACTATTCTCATTGGGACCTTACAGCAGCCCTCCATGATGATCATTTTCTTGATGAGTTGAGAGAGATTAGGGATCATTACTAGGATCAGAGCGCTCACTCATCTCAGAGGCAGGATTTAACAGACTTGTTATCCCTCTTTTCTAGACAAGAGAACTGAAGCTCAGAAAGATTAGAGGTCTTTCCTAGAGTCACACAGGTCGCAAGTGTCAGAGGCAGGATTTGAATTCAACCAACCATGACACCATGAATCACTGGAGAGACCCAGGCTTGACGAAGATCGCAGCCCAGAGAAGAAAGAGGACAATGTGAATTCTGCTCCCTCCTGATTGGAGGATGGCTCCTAGCTATCCCCCATCCCTATCCCCACCCCACAAAACACCCCTTCCTCCCACATGGTCTGCAGGCCCCCACCCTTTTCCAAAGAATTGAACTCTCCCAGAATCCATGATGGGGTGAAAGACACAATGAAGGCGAATAGTATGAGCCCCCATCCATGTGGACAAATGGAGGGAGGACATGATGAGTCTAAGCGAGCAGTGGTAGATTGTTGGCAGATTACATTTCAACACAGAGACAGACACAAACAGGCACACAGAGTCACAAACAAACAACCAGCTGGTTGATCACTTAACTACTTCATTCAGAGCTCCCCAAGAAATGTTTGTTAACACAACAGCATCTGATGAGGGCTGGTCTTGGTGTGTCATGAAGGACCTGACTTTCCCTCCAGCTCCTAGCCTGTGCTACATGGCACTGCTGCCCTATCTGCCCTGTGTGCCCATCTGGCTCGCCAGCTCACAAACCAAACCTCAGCTCCAATAAGCCTCAACTGCTGCACCCTGGCTAGGCACCAAAGCATCCTCCCCGAATCACTTTCCCAAGCACCCCCATGAGGTGGGCTGCAAAACTGAACAGAGCAGGAAGTCGGTGACCCCCAGCCTAACCAAGTGCCATCTTGGCCCAGAGCTTAGCAGGCCAAGACCTAATTCAATAAAGCCCCAACCAGGCGATGTGCCCAAGGCCAAAACGAGACCTCAGAGATCAGCACAGCCATGATAAAATTCTAGAGGAGAAAATGAAGAAAGTAGACTTTACATACACAGATAATTGGGTGGGACCCTGGAGGCATCAAATGAGAGAAAATGTGTGCCCTGATAAATAACCAACTAAATCATATATAGTAATATAATAAAGTGCCATAATAATGCTAGCTATTATTGTTGTTATCATCATCTAGTCCAACCTACCCATTCTACAGATGAGGAGACTAAGGCCCAGAGTGGTGACAGGACAAGGTCGCACAGGAACAAAGTAGCAAGGCATGGGGGAGAAATTTGGGGAAGGTTCAAGATAAGGAAGTGTGGAAGAGGGGGAAATTGGGATTTGAATTGAACTGAATTTTAGAGTTGAATTTGAATTTTATTATAGTTGGATTATAGTTGAAAATTGAATTATATATAAGTCAGGATGACCCAGGAAGGAGAAGGACTTTTCATCTCTGTCCCACTGCCCAGCACAGTGGCTGGGACATATTAGATTTTAATAAATGTTTGCCCGGTGGCTGGTACATAGTAGGCTTTTAACAAATGCTTGCTTGTGGCCGGTTCTAAGTGGAGTCATCAGCTAGTACTTAAATGACAACCCTGTGGTTGGCTCTGTGCTGGGTCCCAACAAGACTTTATAAGAGGATGTGTGACGTCCCGGCCATAGGGAACTTACAGGTGAGGAGATTCCTACTAATCAGATTGGCACCTTCTCCCCAACTTAGGGTCTTTCAGAGAGTTGCTTTGGGGGCTCCAAGGAGGTACATGACCTATCCAGGATCACACGGAGGCAGGACTCAAATGCAAGTCTGCCTGGCCCCAAAGCTGGATCTCTATCCAGTTCAATATAATTAATGTAATATGATAATAATCGTTTTGTGTTTCAATATTATTTAACTACTGGTAGAGCCTGGACACAGGGTCCTCACCACACAATAAGTGCTGAATAAATGTTTCCTGACTTGACTTAAGCAGGCTGAGTGGTGGGGCTGAGCCGGGCAGGGGTAGGTAAGGAGACGATTGTCTTCCTCAGTTAAAACCTACGTGGTGGTGCCTCGGAGACCCAACGGGTTCCGGGTCAAGCTTTGGCTCTCCAGGAAGAGCCAATGCCTTGAAGACTCAGGACACCCTTGGAGAGCTGGCCTAGAGGAGACCCTGCCAACCCTCCTGTAGTAGATGTCACCAGCCAGGTGCCATTCGTGCATCTGCCCTTCTCTCAGGAAAGGTACAAAGATGTCGGCAAACCGGGGCCATGGGGAGAAGGGGAGCTCCACGGCTCAGGTATTCTCTCAGGAAAGGTACAAAGATGTCGGCAAACTGGGGCGATGGGGAGAAGGGGAGCTCCACGGCTCAGGCATTTCTCGTGAGCACTAGAAGGTCTCGGGATTAAGATCCTCCAAAAAAGAGAGGGAGACCCACTAGTTAACAAGGAAGAAAAAGGAAAGAGGGGAGGCTGGAGACAGACACAGTGGGACACGGAGGAGGAATACTCGTCGGGGGCACTCACAAAAGGACACGGGGTTTAAGAACACGGAAGCAGCATGAGATATCGAGTCAAAAGAGTATTTTTGCTTTTGAGATCAGAGGACCCAAGTTCAAACTCTGTTTCTGGTCATTTATGTTGGACGAGTCACTTAAGCGCCGTGGACCTCAGTTTCCTTCTCTGTAAAATAAGATCATTGGACAGGATTGCCTCTCGTGTCCTTTGCAATTCTAAATCTAGGCTCCTGGGACCTGAATTTGAATCTCGAGCTCTGCCGTTCACTCCCTGCAACCCTGGACAAGTCATTTCACTTCTCTGGAACTCAGTTTCCTTCTCTGTGAAAAAATAAGGCAGTTGGACCAGCCGGCCCTGCCTAAGCTTCCTTGTGGCTCTAACGGCAACAAGAGAACTTCTAGATCCCTTCGGCCTCTTTGCCTCCAGCTGGAGCAGAGCTGGCTGTCCCTGGAGATGGAAGACCTAAAGAAAACCACAACCCCTGGAGGATGGAACCATAGAATGTGGTTAGCAGAGAGAAATAAGGGTCACCTTACCTCAGTTGGAAATGAGAACTGCAACAGAGGAAAATCTTGGAAACGGCTAAATATCTATTGATAAGAGAGAAAACATCTGGCTTGCCTACTGTCCTTTGGCTCGGTTTGTGGTCCCCTGAAATTTGCCGCTTAAAAATTCTCCATTAGGGTGGGCTAGATACGTCCAACCTACCAGTCACATAGGGGCCGAGGGGCATCTGGCTGTAGTTGACAATCCCGCCTGGTCCAGGACCCCGGAAGTTTGGCCCAAAGTTGTTGTTGTACATCTGGGAGGAGCCGAAAGAACCCTGGAGGGCGAGGACTGAGGTTTCAATGCGGCCTCTCTCCCTTCTCCACCCAGAACCTCACCCTGCAGGCAGGCTCGCCTGGCTCCCCGCGACGGAGGGATGGGAAAGAGGGAGCGTCTGGGAAGAGAACTCCTGGGCCCGAGCTGGGGGCATGGAGCCCTGGGGGGAGGTTCCAGGCCCAGCTGGGCCAGCCTGACCTGCTGGACGGTGGGGTCTCCGGCTCGGTTTGTCAAGCGGCTCAGGATGCTGCGTTCCGACATCTGCAGGCGAGCGGCCACAGGCGGGATCCGGGACAACATGGAGGGCAGGCGGGTGACATCAGCCTTCATGTCACTCAAAAGTTCTTCCAGCTGGTTCAGTACTGCAAGATAGAAGGGCCCTCAACCTACTACCAAGTCCTCGCCTCCCGTGTGCCACTACAGGTGCCAATCCCTCCCCTGGGTCACGAGACACTGTAGGGCAAGGGGGACAGAAAGTCGGTAGGGAGCGGGACTTCCATCTCCTGCTGCGCCGGCTCCTGCCTAATCGCCAGCCTTCGGAGGGAAGAGGAGAAGCGAGACAGGACCTCCCCTCTGACCGTGAGCCTTCCATCCTGTGCTGCTCCTGGGTCCTGTCTGATCTCCGTCCTCCTCCCAGAAGAGGAGTCGTGCCATCCATTCAGTGGTCAACATGCTCCCGGCTGGTCCTACCCTCCACCTCTCATCTTGCAAGGCTCATTCCTCCTCCCTCGCCACTCACGTTCCTCTCAATGCTCTCACTCCAAAGTCCCATCCAGACACTACCCAGCCCTTTCACGGTGCCCTCTGGAATGGCAATCAATGCTCCTTTAACCTAGATCATTTCCTCTTCCACTCCATCCATCTTTTAGCAGGCCCTGAGATCTGGCTCCCCTCTCTAATGGCATAGCCTCCCTGACCACCCTTTCCAGTCCTGGCTGTGGTTTTTTATATTGGTCAAGGAGGGAAAAGTTGTTCCCCATCGCCACTTCTGGGTCTTCTCCCTACCTCTTCATCACTCAAGTAACTTAGCCTCCTCTGAGGTCCATGTAACTACCCAATCAAAATCCTGGTGGCTGCTGGCTATCGATCTTCGGGTCATTCCCCTTCCTTCTTCAATGAGTTTGGTCCATGGCTCACAATTTTTCTCTCCTCCCCAATTCCTGCCCTCACATTAAGGATCTTTGACATACATATTAACTCTTCCCTACTTAGTTCCTCGGTCTACTCACTTCCCCAAGAGCTACTCCTTCGCCCCATTTTAGCTACAAAGAAAGTCAGGCAAACCCTCGATCTTTCCATCACCCAGAAATGCACCAAATCCACATTTGAGAATTCTGAACCCCTTATCTGACCACGATTGGCTTTCCACCTCTCCATCTTCTTATGCCAAGCCCTATTCTTCATCCATACCACTCCCTCAATCCATTTCCTACCCAGGTCATCTCCTGCACTAGCAGCTCTCTCCTCTTCTCCCCATCTTGGCTCTTGGCGAACACCATTCCTCTCAACACTGGCCCCCCTTCACGTCCCTAACCCCTTTCACGGGTCACACCTTGCCAAGCCTTAGTTCATGGATCTTGGATCATTCCCACTACCCATCATCTGCATATATGCTATTTGAACAAAGATGGAGAAAATCAAACAATTGTTCTGATTGAGTCCACTACAAATTTATGTTATAAACCTCAAATGGACCCTCACTGCTGCTAGGCAATCCTATTACTAGACCTCCCCTTTTCGATTCACTCCTTTTATCCTCCACAGCAGTTCTTCCAAACCTTTTCATCCCTCCTCAAATCTCCCATGGCTCCCATCCCCCAACTGTCTCAGCTGAGAATCTTCCCTCATATTTTCCAGGAAAAATAATTGAGGTCATTTGCTGTGAGTCTCCTCTTCTCCCTTCTTCCTCATCTTCTATCGCTCAGATGCCTTCTATCAATATGACCTCCTTCATACAAGTCTCACACAGAATTGGCCTCACTTCTTACCCAGGCAAATCCCTGTACTGGCACAAGTGACTCCATTGCATCCCATTCCCTCCAGTGGATTGCCCCCTCTGTCATCCTCACTCCATCACTTATAGTCAAACCCTCCCTCCCTGTCTACTAGCTCCTTCCCTACTACCTACGAAAATGCCCGAGTTTCCTCCATCCTCAAAAAGCTTCTCAAAATACCCTTCCATCCCTGCTCTTATCCTATATACACCTTCTGCCCTTTGTGGCTAAACCCCTTGAGAAGGTCATCTATAATAGGGGCCCCTTCACTTTCTCTCCTCTCTCTTCTTAATCTTATAATCAAGCTTCCAACCTCTTTCCATGGGAAGTGCTCTCTCCAAAGTGACCAATGATCTTTTAGTTGTCAAATCCAATGACCTTTTCTCACTCCTCATTCTTCTGGAACTCTCTGCAGCCTTTGACACTGTCGATCACCTTCTTCTCCATGATACTCTCTTCTCTCTAGGTTTTCAGGACACCATTCTCTCCTGGTTCTCCTCCTGTCTATCTGACTGCTCCTTCTCTGTCTCCTTTGCTGGATCCTCCTCCAGATCACGCCCCCTAACTGTAGTTGTCCAACTGGGCTCTGTCCTGTGCCCTCTTCTCTTCTGCATTTCTACTACTTTGTTTGGTAATCTCATCAGCTTCCAGGAATGTAATTATCATCTCTATGCTGATGATTCTCAAATTTACCTTCCCTGCCTTAACTTCTCTGCTGATTTCTAGTCTCGTTCTCCAAATGCCTTTCAGATATCTCAGACTGAATGTCTGGTAGACATCTTAAGCTCAATATTTCCAAAACTGGACTGATCATCTTTTCCCTCTAAACCCTCCCCATCTCCAAACTTCCTTCTCACTGTTGAGGCCAACCCTGTCCTCCTCCAAGTCCCCCGGGCTCCCAACCTAGGAGTCATCCTGGATCCCTCATTCTCTCGTGCACCCATCCCAGATCCAAGCTGCCGCCATAGCCTGTCCATTTCATCCCTGTAGCACCTCTCCAATACATCCCCTTCTCTCCTCTGACACCTCCAAGACCCTCATTACCCCACACCTGGATTACTGAAAGAACTTCCAATGGATCTGGCCTGCCCCTAGTCTCTCCCCACTCCAGGTCACCTTCTATCTGGTCACCAAACATTTTCTGAAAGCAAAATTCTGGCCATGTCACCCTCCCAAAATCAATAAACTCTGATGATTCCCTATGTCCTCTAGGAGCAAATACAAAACCCCCTTCTATCTGACATTCAAAGCCTTTTGCAGCCCAGCCCCCTCCTCCCTTTCCAGGCTTCTTATACATTTACTCCCCACCACACTCTTCAATCCAGTGACACCAGAAAAAAAAAGACCTTAATCTCTTAGTGGGGGCATTTCCCTTGATTGTCCCTCATTCCCAAAACACTCTGAGCCCCTTCTCATTGATACCTCCTTGACTTCCTTCAAGACTCTAGTAAAATCCCATCATCTTCAGGAAGCCTTCCTCAATCACCCTCAATTCTAGTCTCCCAACCCTTCTATCTTGTTGCCTTCCTACTTATCCTGTATCTGTCTGTACATATGTGATTATTTATGGGCTCCCCCATTAGATTGGATGCTCCTTGAGAGCAGGGACTGCCTTTTGCCTCTTTTTCTATCCCCAGCTCTAGGGCACAGGGCCTGGCATGTAGAAGGCATTTAATAAATGCTAACAGACTGACTGCCAGTCTGCCCATCCCATTAGCTCCAGTACCCTGGAGGAGGTGGGCCAGATATATATAATGTCCCTAGGTCAGGCCAACTTGTTTTCAAGATTTTGTTCATTTAAGTAATGCTCTAGGTGATGCATCAGTGAGTGAAACTGGTATTTTGTAAGCACCTACTATGTGCCAGGCACTGTGCTTAGTAGCACTGAGATAAAGAATGGAACTTGAGAGCCTGGCAGACATGAATTCAAATTCTACCTCTGACACCTGTCAGCTGTGTGGCTTTGGAAAAGTCATTTAGGGGCAGCTAGACAACTCTGTGGATTGAGAGCCAGGCCTAAAGATAGGATGTCCTGGATTCAGATCTGACCTCAGATACTTCCTAGCTGTATGATCCTGGACAAGTCACTTAATCCCCATTGCCTGACCCTTACTGCTCTTCTACCTTGGAACTAATACTGGTACTGATTCTAAGACAAAAGAGAGGATGTTTTTTATTAAGTCATTTAACAGAGTTCTCTAGGGCCCGATTTCCTCACCTTTCAAGTCAGGGGGATAGATTAAATGGACTTGAAGGTCCTTTTCAGCTCTACATCAATGATCCTTTGACCTGCACTAGTAGAGGGAGTTTCCCCACTAGGAGCTCCTTCTGTCAATGAAATCACAGGTTGGGTCTAAAAACAAAAATTATATACAAGGGCACTCGGCACCTATGGGGAACATCTGTCAAAGAAGGGATAAACATTTACATAGCGCCTACTATGTGCCAGGCGCTGTGCTAAGTGCTTTACAATTATTTTACATCTGACCCTCCCAACAACTCTTTAGGGTAGGTGCTGCTTTTATCCCCATTTTAGAGTTGAGGAAAGTGACTTGACAAAGGGCATGCAGCTAATAAGAGCCTCGAAATCTTCCCGAGCGCTGCAGAATTATAGAGTCATTACAGGCTCATGGGCTTAGAGCTAGAAAAAGCCCTTGGTAACCCTCAAATCTGACCATCTCATTTTGTAGACGAGGAACCTGAAGCCCAACGTCCCGCCATTACCAAGTAATAGAATGACATGAAACACTCCACACTTAGAACGCTGCCTGGTGTGTAAACAGGAGGGGCTCAATGAATGCTTCCTGATTTGATGGAGTTCCCTTTAGTCATTCCTCCCTCACTATATCACATTTAGGAAATAAGAAGCCGCCCTTTCCTTTTGGATTGGGGTAGGGGGTTGTAGGGATGGGATTGAGAGAATCTGAGATGGGGTTGTGCCCAAAAGTCCAGCCTCCCAAAGCCCAAGACAACCACCCAACCTTCTCCCTCTCCCATGAAGCCTCTGTTCAACCCACTTTCCATCCAAGGTTGGAGCTCATAATCATCCCATCATTGGAAAACTCGGTGGCCACTTAATCGAGACATTCTTAACCCTTGTGGTGCCGTGGGCACTGTTGGGCAGTCTGGCAAAGCCTAGACTAGAATAGTGATTTATTTTTTATAAAATAGAATACCCAGAATTACAAAGGAAACAAATCATCATGGAATACAGTCATTTGATTTTTTTTAAACAAGTTCCTGGAGTCCAGGTTAGTCTTTCTCTAGTCCAACACACGTCCAAACCAGTATTCCTCCTTCAACTGGGGCCATCTTGTCTCTGTTTCAAAGCGGGTATTAGGGGCAGAGTCAAGATGGCGGCTTAGAAACAGCAAAAATTGATTCCTCTGTCAAAGCAGGCATTATAGGATCATGATCAGGATTCATAGTCTCTACAGATGCTACGTAGGGACCTCAGAAGTCATGGAACCTAAACTCCCTCCTTTTATATCCAGGCTCTGCCTGAAGACATTATGTGATGGAGAGCTCACCACCTCTCAAGGCACAACCCATTCCTTTCTACCCTTGGGCATCGTTAGCAAGACTTCCCACCGTTGACCCTAAATTTGCCTTTTGAGATTTGTACCCATTGCCCCTGGTTCTATCAGAAAGGTGGCATGATATAGAGGAGAGGGCACTGCCCTGGGACTGGGGAAACCCTGGGTTCAAATCCTGCCTCAGACACTTGCTTGTTGAGTTACTTTACTTCCATGGGGCTCCATTTCCTCACCTGTAATTTGAGGGGGTCGGACTCAATGGCCGCTAAGGTCCCTTCCAGTTCTAGAGCAAAACAAGTGTAAACACCCTTCTGTGGGGGATCCCTTCGAACGCTGGAACACGGGGGCCCTGGTCCCTCCACAGCTTCTCTACACCTGTGATTCTTAACCCTTTTGGTCTCGGGCTCCCTTTACACTCGTAAAAATGATCGACGATGCCAAAGAGCTTTGGTTTATGTTGGTTTGCTCTCTCAATCGCTAGCGTGTTAGAAATGAAAACATCTTAGTACTGTGATGAAAGTAGTTTTGGTCTTGCAGAACCCCAGAACCCCCCTGAAAGGGACTCAAGACCCCCAAAGGCCCCTCGAGAACACGTGGAGCACCACTGCTTTAGGCAAAACTTTCCCAGTTCCCCGAACTATTCACAGAGCACCACCTCGAGTCTCTTCTCCATCCCAGTCGCCTTCCTCAGAATACTCTCTGACTCATGAACATCCATCCTTGGTGCACCGAACTGAACACAACGGGGGCTGAACGGAGCAGAAGTCATGACAGCGGGGCCAAAGTCACTTCTTTATTCCTAGAAGCTTTGCCTCTCTGGGACAGCTAAGTAGGCTAGAGCACTGGAGCTGGAGGAGGGAAGACCTGAGTTCGACTCTAACCTCAGACACTTACTATGTGACCCTGGGCAAGTCATTTAACCTCTGTTTACAGCCTAGTTTTTCTCATCTCCTAAATGGGAATAAAAATAGCACCTCCCTTCCCAGGTTGTTGGGACGTTCAATTGAGATAATATTTGTAAAGGACTTTGCATAGTTCTTGGTGCCATATAAATGTCACCTTTTTTTATCATTATCATTATTATTCATTCCTAAGGCGGTCCAAGAACTGGATTTCCTCTCCCCATTTTTTCTTCTTTATTATATATTTTATACATATATATATTATATTTCTATATATTATATATTTTCTTCTTTATTATAAGGAAAAGAGGAAAGCTATGTGGGAAAATAGAGGCAACTTTAAAACAAAACAACCAATAAAAATACCTAGCATTTAGATATATCTAGCAATTATATTGGACTGTAAGATTTGCAAAGTGCTTTACTAATATTATTTTATTTTATCCTCACAGAAACCCTGAGAAGAAAAGGGCTATTATTATCCCCATTTTACAGATGAGAAAACTGGATCATTTAATGGTTAACTTGCCCAGGATCCCATAGTTAGGAAGGGGCTGAGGGTGAATTTGAACTCAGGTCTTCCTGACTCCGGGTCCAGCATTCCAACCACTGTGTCAACTAGTTATTTAAAATGACAACAAAAAATAAAATAAAATAAAATAAAGCAACCCGTAAGCTCTCCATGTTCCAGGCAACTCTTCACAGTACTGACCCTACATGGGCGCTGGCCATTGCTTCACCAGGATCTCCCTACACTGATGACCTGGCCGGAGGCAAAGGTTAGACTCGGCCACTCACCCTTATGCAAGACAGCATTGGCGGGCTTGTTCCCAGCCAGGGACTCCTTGGACAAGTGCTGGTGGCTCTCGGCAAGGCATTCCACTTCGGCCAGGCGGGCATTCAAGGCCATGGCTGGATGGTTGGGGTCTTGGGTCATGTTGAGGTACGCGGCCCTCCTGAGCTGTTCTTCGATCACTAGCGCCTGCTCTAGAAGCTGGAACAGAATTGGGGAGGGGGAGATAGACACAATATTCCTCCTTGAGCTTCCCCCCTTCACCTTCACCCCAGCAACCCGCTAGCTTCCCTCCTCTGCCCAGAAAACTTGACCAGGCTGGAATAGCAGAGAAAGAAATCTGAAGCAGAAAACCAAGCCTTTCTCATTCCTCCTCTTCTCTTGGTGGTACAGCGACTAGAGTTCTGGGCCTGGACTCAAATCTGGCCACAGACATATACAAACTGTATGATCCTGAGCAAGTCACTTAATCCTATTTGCCTCAGTTTCCTCATCTGTAAAATGAGCTGGAGAAGGAAAATGACAAACCGCTCCAATGACTTAGCTGTTTGACCCTGGACAAGTCCCTTCATTCTGCCTCAGTTTCCTCATCTGTAAAATGAGCTGGAGAAGGAAATGGCCAACCACTCCAGTGTCTTAGTTGTGTAACTCTGGACAAGTCTGATCATTCTGCCTCAGTTTCCTCATCTGTAAAATGAGCTGGAGAAGGAAATATCCAACCACTCCAGTCACTTAATTGTTTGACCTTTGACAAGTCCCTTCACTCTGCCTCAGTTTCCTCATCTATAAAATAAGCTGGAGAAGGAAATAGCCAACCACTCCAGTGTCTTAGTTGTGTAACTCTGGACAAGTCTGATCATTCTGCCTCAGTTTCCTCATCTGTAAAGTGAGCTAGAGAAGGAAATAGCCAACCACTCCAGTGTCTTAGTTGTGTAACTCTGGACAAGTCTGATCATTCTGCCTCAGTTTCCTCATCTGTAAAATGAGCTGGAGAAGGAAATAGCCAACCACTCCAGTCACTTAGCTGTCTGACCCTGGCCAAGTCCCTTCATTCTGTGTCTCAGTTTCCTCATCTATAAAATGAGCTGGAGAAAGAAATAGCCAACCACTTCAGTGTCTTTGTCAAGAAAACCCCAAATGGAGTCACAAAGAGTTGGATACAAGTGAAAAAATGCCTGAATTGTGTGGTTCTGGGTCTTCTACTTCCCAATTAAACCATAAGCTTCCGAAGGGCAGAGCGCCTCTTGTTCATCCTTATATTTCCATTTCAACATTCATTCAGCTCCTGTTCTGGGGCAGATTCTGTGCTCTGTCTGGGGTCACAGAGAGATGGCAAAAAGGACAGTCCTTGCCCCATGAGGGCTTACAACCAGTCTGCTGTGGGGACGAAGTACAAAGCAGTGGCAGCATGACTCCAAGAGAGGAAGTTTGGGGTTCAAATCGCGCCACTAACACGTCCTGGCTGGATGACCCCCCCATCAATCCCTAATCTCCCAGAGCCCCACGCAGTTTTCTAAGACTATAAACTGCAGAGCAGGTATTGGGAGAGGGAGTTTTGTCCCAGGGAGCTCCCTGCGGTATGCTAAGAACAGCTCTGATTTTTTTTAATAATATGTGTGTGAAGGAAATACAAAGTTACTTTTTTTTTTAAACCCTTGTATTTCGGTGTATTGTCTCATAGGTGGAAGAGTGGTAAGGGTGGGCAATGGGGGTTAAGTGACTTGCCCAGGGTCACACAGCTGGGAAGTGGCTGAGGCCGGGTTTGAACCTAGGATCTCCTGTCTCTAGGCCTGACTCTCACTCCACTGAGCTACCCAGCTGCCCCCTACAAAGTTACTTTTGGTTGGGAGAAAGGACTAATGATGGATGAGGGGAATGGCGGGGAGAGGGGAGAATCTCAGGGAAGAACAAGGGAAGGCTTCTTGTAGGAGGAGGCACCTAAGCTAAGCCTTGACAGAAGTGAAGGACATCAAGAAGGAAAGTATTCTAAGCATGGTGGACTAGCCAAGTGCTAGCAAGACAGAATATGGCAAGACAATAAGTTGGCCGGCACGTGGGTGGTTAATATAGAATAAATCTGGAAAGGTAAGCTAGAACCAGGTTGTAAAGGACTTTAAATACACCAAGCAGAAGAGTGGTTTTATTCTTAAGATAATAGGGAGGGGCAGCTGGGTGGCTCAGAGGATTGAGAGCCAGGCCTAGAGACCTAGGAGGTCCTGAGTTCAAATCTGACCTCAGATGTTTCCTAGTTGTGTGGAACCAATACACAGTAGTGATGCTAAGAAGGTATAGATTTTTTTATTTTTTTTTTAATCCCTTACCTGTGTGTATTGGCTCTAAGGCAGAAGAGTGGTAAGGGCTAGGCAATGGGGATCAAGTGACTTGCCCAGGGTCACACAGCTGGGAAGTGGCTGAAGCCACATTTGAACCTAGGACATCCCGTCTCTAGGCCTGGCTCTCAATCCACTGAGCTACCCAGCTGCCCCCCAAAGGTATAGATTTAAAAAAAATAGAAGGGAGCCACCAAAAATTCTTGAGCAGTGGATAACATGGTCAGATTGGGATTTAGGGATAGCCATTTGGCAGCTCTTTTGGAGAATGGATTGGAGAGAGAACTGGAGGCTATTTAAGAGGCTCCTGCAATTGTCTGAGGGAAAAGGGATGATGGCCTGGACTCTGAGGATGGCTAAGTAGATAGAGAAAAGGGAATGGATCTAAGTGACTAGAGAAAGAGAGAGAGAGAGAGACAGAGGGGG
>NC_058132.1:39780014-39794233 GCF_016433145.1 Gracilinanus agilis
GGGGAGAGAGAGAGACAGAGAGAGAGAGAGAGAGAGAGAGAGAGAGAGAGAGAGAGAGAGAGAGAGAGAGAGAGAGAGAGAGAGAGAGAGAAAGGTGCTCAAGAAGTATGTGCTCATCAAGCAAGCACTTATGAAGCACCGTCTTTAAGCTAAGGATCAAGGTTACAAACATGAAGAGGAAGACAACAGTGCCAGCTCTCAAGGAGCTTCCATTCTAGCAATCTCACTGAGCCTTGACTCCACTGACTCATGCCCTTTCCCCTCATCCCCTCTACTCTTCTCCCTGGCTCTGTTTTCTCTCCTGCAGAGGAACAACGTAATTGGAAGATTCCAATGTAATTGGACGGTGGACGAGAGGGAGGCAGGTTTCTCTGCACTTTTAAAAAAGAGTTTCTTTTTTCCTCTATTACATGTAAAAACAATTTTTAACATTCTTTTTTTTAAGTTTTGAGTTCCAAATTCTCTCCCTTCTTCTGGTCCTCCGTCTCTCCCTCCCTCCTTACCCTCCCCCTTTCCTGAGGCAGTAAGCAATCTAATATAGATTTAAATGTGTAATCATGTAAAACATGCTTCCATATTAGTCATTGTGTGGAAGAGATTTCAAATTTTAAAAAAAGAAAGAAAATGAAATGCTATGAGTTTCAGTCTCTGCAGACGTTTTGCTCCCCAAAGCATCCACTTCCATCCCAGCCCTCCAAATATCTGAAGATAGTGATCGATCCCAGCATTCCATCCTCTTTTGTCATCTTCCTGCCTTCCTGCCCCCATTTGGCCTGAGTCTGACTAAGGAAGACTTCACATAGCCCACAAGAGTCCAGCAGCCCCAGCCATACTTCCCTTTCCTCCCTGGTCTCCTTCTTGCCACCCCCTATCCACCTGCCAACACATGCATACCCCATCCCCAGCTATGCTCTCCTTTTCCCCCAGAATTCCACTTCTGAAACCATAATCAAATCAAGAGCACCATTGCTCCTGGAAGACAACGTGTGTCGATCTTCTCTCCTATGACTCCACTCTATCCCGTTCCTACCTCTATCTCTACCCTGTCTCTAATATCTCTATCTCCATCCCTATTTCTATCCCATCTCTATCTCTCTATATTTCTATCCTATCTTTATATCCATCTCTACTCCATCTCTATTATCTATCTCTATCCTGTCTCTTCCAATACCATCTCCCTCTCTATCTCTGTCTCTATCCCATCTATCTTTATCCCATCTCTATCTCTATCACTACTCCATCTCTATTATCTCTCTCCTCTATCCCATCTCTATTTATCTCTCTATCCCAACTCTATCTCTATCTCCATCCCATCTCTATTATCTCTCTATCTCTCTCCTCTCTCTATCCCATCTCTACTTATCTCTCTAGCTTTATCCTCTTTATTCTCTCTGTCTCTATCCCATCTCTATCTCTCTTTATCCCATCTCTGTCTCTATCTCTACTCCATCTCTATTATCTCTCTAGCTCAATCCTCTTTTTATCCTGTCTCTGTCCATCTCTATTATCTATGTCCATTATCTCTCTATACTATTATTATCTATTATTATATTAATAATATAATAATAGTATATAATACTATATATTATTATATTATTATCTATCTCTATTATCTCTCTATCTCTCTCTTTTCTCTATCCCATCTCTATTTATCTCTCTCTATCCCATCTCTGTCTCTATCTCTATTATCTCTCTAGCTCAATCCTCTCTTTATCCTGTCTCTGTCCATCTTGATTTTCTATCTCCATCCCATCTCTATTATCTATCTCCCTCCTCTCTCTATCCCATCTCTACTTATCTCTCTAGCTTTATCCTCTTTATTCTCTCTCTGTCTCTATCCCATCTCTATGTATCTCTCTCTATCCCATGTCTGTCTCTATCTCTATTATCTCTCTAGCTCAATCGTCTCTTTATCCTGTCTCTGTCCATCTCTATTATCTATCTCCATCCCATCTCTATTATCTCTCTATCTCTCTCCTCTCTCTATCCCAGCTCTCCTTATCTCTCTAGCTCCATCCCAAGTCTATCTCTATCTTTCCAAACCAGAACACGGCTCTCCCCCCCGGGTGCCATTTCTCAGTATGTGTGACCACCTCCCTGTGTTCAAAGAGAAGCTCACTGAGGGCAGAAACTGTCTGGCTTTTGTACTGATGCGCATCCCTGGCATAACAAGGAGCCTGGCACACAGTAAATTCTCCCAAAATGCTTTTTGGATCCATTTGCCAGTCCTTCCAGCTGACCGCCCTGCTGTCATTTTCAGGCCCTGCACTTTGGTGATGGAGTAGAAAGAACAAGCTCTAGAGTATGGGGAAGGGACAAATATGTTAAGGTGGAACCCGGGACACCTAGATTTCCATCGGCCTCCCCTGCCATCACTTTGCTATGTGACCTTTGACAAATAAAGAAATTTCTCTGGGCCTCAGTTTCTTCCACCACCTCCCTCGTCCACTCCGGGGGACCGACCTTAAACCTTCGAGCCAGGAATTTGTTTTTCATCTCCAGGTAATTGCCCTTGTGGATCTCGGACTTGAAGGGCTCATTCAGGATCACGTAGCGGGGGTCATTCTGGATGTCCTGCCAGCGGGCGTAGCCGTGCCTGAGCACAGGAAACATGTTAAGGGAGAAACTGAAAGAGGAAGGCAATTGGCCGTGAAGGAAGCTGGCTGGGCACTTGGTAAGAGCTCAGGATCTCAGGATCCCAGGCTCAAAGGGTCCTCGGGGGCCATCGAGTCCTGATCAATCCCTTCTACCGCACCTTGGACCGTCCAGTTTTTACTTAAAAGACCTCCATCAAGCCAGTAACCTTCCAAGGCTGCCCAGACTCCTGGAATTAGACTCAGAGGGCCTGACTTCAAATCCTTGCTACTTATAAGGTCTTGGGCAAGTCCAACTCTCAGTTTCCTCCTCTTTAAAATGAGGGGATAAAACTGGATGCAAGGCAGCTGGGTGATACAATGGATAGAGCTCTGGACCTGAGGACAGAAAGACCTGAGTTCAAATCCAGTCTCCGACACTTTCTAGCTGTGTGACCCCTGGCAAGTCACTTAATCCTGTTTGCTCCAGTTTCCTCATCTGTAAGATGAAAAGGAAGTGGCAAAACATTCTAGCATCTTTGCCAAGAAATGGGTCATGCAAAGTCAGATATGACTAAAAAACAACTGAATAACACCAACATCATTCAGAGAGACTCTCTGAAGTCTGTTCTACCTCTAAATCTATGTTCTTTTTTTTTTAATCTTTACCTTCCATCTTGGAATCAATACTATGTATTGGTTCCAGGGCAGAAGAATGGTAAGGGCTAGGCAATGGGGGTTAAGTGACTTGCCCAGGGTCACACAGCTAGGCAGTGTCTGGGGCCAGATTTGAACCCAGAACCTCCCCTCTCCGGGCCTGACTCTCAATCCATTGAGCCACCCAGTTGCCCCCCTGTTCTTCTTTTAAACAGCTCTAGTTATTGGGAATTTTTGCCTCACATGGAGCCCAGATCTGTCCCTCTGCACCTCCCCTCGTTGCTCCAGGTTCTGCCCTCTGGGACAGAGTAGAGGAAGACGCATGCCTCCTCTGAAGGCAGCTCTTCTTGGGGTCTCCCTGAGCCTTCTCATCTCCAAGCTAAAGATCCCCAATTCCTCCATTGCCCTGAGGCCCTTCGCCATCCCAGCTGCTCTCCTCTGGATGCCTTCCAGGCTGGCGATATTGTGCCCACAATTTGATGCTCCCCTTCCCTCCTTGCCCCCTGCCTGCCACGAGCAGCCTCCCCGCGCGGGCACCCTGGGCATCATCGCCAGGAGCCGAGGCCCCGGGGGCTGAGGAAGCCCCCGCCGACAGCCACCAAGGATACGTCACGATGCCCGCCAGAAGCCAGTAATCGTGGCGCCGGTGCCAAATGTCATAGATCTTCCCTGAGGAGACAGCCGCACGCTCCTCGTTCTGCCACAGCGTGTGCAACTCTGAAGGACCGACGACCACGAGAGACAAGGGGAGGGTGGAGAGAGGGGGGAGACAGCCATGGGGAGAAGGAAACAAAGAGGGCGCGATCTGAGGGCTCTGGGAACACCCCCATCCCCCTCGCCAGAAAGCATCTGCCCTGTCACAGTGCCTGAGACGCCCACCATTGAAGTCACTACTAAGGAATGACAACGCTGTCTAAGAGCCGCCTGTGACAATGTCTGCGGGCTCCCTAAAGAGATGGGGAGGAAGGGCGAGGGGGCGGTGGGGGAGAGGGGGCACCCTTAGCCATTATTAGCCATTAACGCCTTGCCATGAGTTAGTCCCATGTTTACTGTGTCTCTGTTTCCCTCGTCTGTAAAATGGGGATGATAATGCTTGCAGGGTGGCATCGTAGATCGAGGGCTGACATCAGGAGGGCGCTCGCCCAATCCAAGCCCCCCGACATCTACTGGCCGTGTCCCGGACAAGTTACCCGCCCTCTCTGGTCCCCGAGGCAGCCCTCTAAGATGACGAGCTACAAAGGAGTTGCCAACATTCTTGGATGGAGGGAAGCCCCATGTTGGGAGTTCCCCACACAAGGTAAAAAATATTGCAAAATGCTTCTCAAAGCTTCACAGGGTCCTCACAACAGCCCTGCAAAGCAGGTGCTGTTTATTCCCGCCACTTTACAGGTGAGGAAACTGAGGCAGACGGCGGTGAAGCAACTTGCCCAAGGACATCCAGCCAGTAAATTTCCAAGTCAGGATTCAAACTCGGGTCTTCCCGACTCCAGGTCCAGTGCCTGTCTCCTGGGTCACCCGCTGCCCTACTACTAGTAAAGCGCTCGGTTCTACCCCTGGTGAAACTCGTGTCGGAAACCTTCGAGCACTTTCGGGATGAATTTCTATGAGGAGTTCTTGGCAACTAGCGCACAATTCCTCGCCTCTCCTGGAATCTTAGTTCATCTCATCAGCCCCAGGAGAGATTGTGGGTTAGGACTGAGGAACAGGGCAGGGGAGTCCCGAGGGGGGGCAGGAAGAGAACCTGCCTTCTATGATGCTCTTCCCCTCGAGCACCCCGAGAGCCCGCAGGAGATGGGCCGTTCCTAGAAGAGGGCTCCGAGCTGGGGTCCCCGGGGTCCCCGGGAGCCCATTCCCCTCAGGTCAGGGATAAATGCCCCCCACCCACGCCAGGTCCTGCCGTCTCTGCAGCAGCCCCCCAGCCTGTTACCTGTGAACCCCCCGTCGGCGATGTTAAACATGAATTTAAATTTCCCGTTCTTGTCGTCCTTCTTGCCGTCCTCGTCATCTTCCTTTTCCCCGTTTTGCTGGCTTTCTGCCATTTCCTTCTCGTCTACCTTGGAGTCCTCTGACAGAGCAGAAGAAAACCACAGGGAACGTGAAAATCTGAAAAACCAGCCTTTTCGGATCCATCCCTGGCCAGGGATTAGAAAGGGTTAACAACCCAAAGGGCCGAGGACGCCTCATCACCTGGCACCGGACTAGGGCCAGCGCCTCCTCCTCCTCCTCCTCCTCCTCCTCGCTTCTGAGCAGTCCCCAAATAGTCTTCCCAGAGCGCAAATCTGGCTGCGTAATTGCCCTGGTTAAGATCCCTCCATAGCTCCCTACTGCCTCTCGGGTAAATACAAATTCCTCAGCCTACATTTACCTTTCCAGATTGAGTCCTTATTACCACCCTGGGTTTAGACCAACCTCATGGACTAGCCCGTTCCTTGAACTTGGCATTCGGTCCCCACCTCTGTATCTTTGCCCCAACCCTTTAGCCTCCATCACCCCCACAGCTGACTGGCAAGTGCTACCAAAGACTTGATTTCTTGGGGGGTTTTACTATCTAGAGAGCAGTGATGGGCAAACTTGTTAAAGAGGGGGCCGAAGGAAAGGAAATGCTCCTCTGTCAGTCTGTCTCTAAGGCAGCTCTTTCGAAGTTTCATTGTATTGTATCCCATTCTTTGTATTTGTCAGATTAGGAATGATGTCAGGAGGTGGATAGAACATTTCAGAGGGCCGTAGTTTGCCCATCGATGGACTAGACTTTAGAAAGTGATAGAGATGTTCATAATGCAGATTAAACTTCAAAATGTATCATGGATACATTTATTTTTCTAGTGAGCTAATCATTCATTTGGCTTTCTTGGCCACCTTTGAGCATCAGCTAAAATCCCACGTTCTATAGGAAGCCTTTCCTCATCCCTTTTTCTTTTTAAACCCTCACCTTCCATCTTAGAATCCATACTGTGTTTTGGATCCAAGGCAGAAGAGCGGTAAAGTCTAGGCAATGGCAGTCAAGTGACTTGCCCAGGGTCACACAGCTAGGAAGAATCTGAGGCTAGATTTGAACCCAGAGCTTCTCATCTCCAGACTTAGCTCTCTACCCACTGAGCCACCTAGCTGCCCCCTCCCCATCCCTTTTAGTTCTAGTGCCTCTTCTCTGATGATTACCTCCTATTTATCCTGTCTATAACTTTTAAGTCCATAGTCACTGGCACATTGTCTCCTCCATGAGGCTGAGCTTCTCACTGACAGGGACGGAGCTTTCCTTTCTTTGTATTCCTTTCCCATAACATGAAGCCTTACATACAACAGGCGCTTAATAAATGTTTAACTGACAGCAGGACAGGCCAAGGAGGTCAACCCAGGCTGGCTCTACCCAGGAACGGAGGAATCAGCCAGCACCAACTACCAAACCAGGTAAGGCGATGAATACAAAAGCTCTTTGAGCAGCACCACACACTCCTAGGGACTAAAGGATTGTCCAGTAATAAGAATCAAGTGTGTAGATGGGGGGCTGCTGGGTGGTTCAGGAGACAGAAGGCCCTGGCTCCAAATGGGACCTCAGACACTTCCCAGCTGGGTGACCCTGGGCAAGTCACTTAACCCCCAATTGCCTACCCTTACCTCTCTTCTGCCTTGGAACCAATACACAGTATAGATTCCAAGTTTAAGAGTTAAAAAAATAATAATAAAAATAAAGTGTGTGAATGCTATGGACTTGGGACTTCTTAAAGCTCGCAGACATGTTCTCCTGACCTCCAGCTCAGAGTCCCCAAAGAACAACTAAAATGCCACCTATTAAGAGCCCGCTGAGGACGAGCACTGTCCGTGGTGCTGAAGAGGGATGCCGCGCTCAGAAAAGACTCAGCCTCTCTCAGAAGGATGGAGCCAGAGACAATGAGGGAACCCCCTTTATAAACACAGGTCAACACCTCCTCTCCATGTCTCCCTGGCTCCCAAGCCAGGCCTCTACCCATTAGACCACACTGCCTTTCACACAATACACACTTAAAACGATAAAAGAAAAAATACTGGAAGAGTATTGGGGAGGGACAAAACACTGAAAGAAATCTGGAACAGTGGAAGCAGGGATGTTGGGAGAAGCTGGGAGAAATCAGGGAAGACTCCCTGTGGGAAGTAGTATTGACTTGAGCTTTAAAGGAGTAGAAATTCTTAAGGTAGCGCTTAGTCTGCTCTCCTTCCTTTTCTCCCTCCCTCCGAGGTCCTATACCTGGCCGGAAATCTTTGTCATCCCCTCTGCCGTGGCCCAGATTTAACTCCATCTTCTCCAGGGATTTATCTTTTTCAGGAAAAGCATCATCTGGAAGGCACAAGACAGGGAAATCGGGAGTAACTAAGAAGCCAGAAGGAATGAGCTGTCCTGGGCAGAGCTTATCCTGAGGGAGTGCTGGGAGAAGGAGCCTACATGCTCCCTCTCAGAAGATTAGAGAAATAGCCCTCCTCCTTTACTCCCAGGGGTGGCCAGGAGACTGCCTGCGAGTCCAAGAGCAGAAGAGATGTGGCCGTTCCTGCACTGGGCAGGAAGGTGGTGGACCTGATGGCCTTGGAGGTCCCAAACCCTAGGGGGTGGGGTGGTCAAGGCCTGGGCTTCCGGACAGACGGGCACCTTTGAGCAGCTGATCTGAAGAGGGATCAGGCTTTTCATTCTCTTCCCTCCTCTCTTCTCGGAGTCTCTCTTTGTTTTCAAGGTTCTCCTGCTTCTCCTCACCATCCCCTCTGTCAGTGGGCATCCCTGGAATCTGGACATTGGGGAAGAGTCGAAGTCAGCTGATCCAGAGACAAGAGCCCCAACTATCGCCTGGGTGTCATCAGCACCAGGTATCGGCTAGAATCTCAGAGCTGGGAGCAGGGTGGCATAGTGGATAGAGCACTGGGCTTGGCATAAGGAAGACTTTGGCTCAAATCTTGCCTCTGGCACTTCCTAGCTGTGCCGTCATGAATAAGGCATTTTAAAAAAATCTCTGAACCTCAGTTTCCTCATTTGTAAAATGAGGGTAAAAATAATGCATGTAGCACCTACTCCATTCTTATAATAGCATCAGAGACTTAGAGCTGAAAGGGCCCTGAGAAGCCATCAGGTCCAATTCACTCTCATTTTACAGATGAAGAAACTGAGGCAAACAAAAGCAAAATGGCTTGCCTAGGGTCACACAACCAGTGTCTAAAGCAGGATTTGAACCTGAGTCTTCTGATACTCTATTCAAAAAGCCATGCTGTCTCTTCTTAGGGATCCTTGCAGTGGAGAGAGAAGGAACCATGAGTTGCCACTTAAATGCCACATCACCCTTGACCAACTTAACTTGCTTTCTCTAAGCTAGGGAATGCAAGAAACCCAGATCCCTGTCTTGGAATAGTCTGAGACTCTCCCTAGGCCTCCTCCCCACAAATAAGAGCCTGGAGGTATCTAGTTCAAGCCTTTCTATTTACAGTTGAGGAAACTGAGGCCCAGAAGGATAAATGAGTATCCCCAAATCATAGGGGGCATTGAAAGATGTAAAAAGGGGGGGACAAGGGAAAATAAGATTGATCAGAATTCTTCCTTCCCAAGAAAATAGTAGCAGGGAACCCTTAGGTTTAAATGAGATATGAAAATAGCCATTTTTCCTACTGAGAGACCAGTTACCAATGGAGTCACTTCCCCAAAGACTGTTTCTCATCCCCCTGGACTCAGACCTGTATCCACCACCCACCACCCCAGTATCCTGGGGCCCAGGACTCCAAAAGGGCCCTCTCCTACCTGAAGTTCAGGAGGTTTGGGGGGTTTCTGTTCCATTTGTTCTTTTTCATCCAGGAAGCCCAGCTGGGCTTCCATTTTGTCTGAAACAACAATACCTGAAAAATGACCACAGTGGTGGGCTCTGTCCCCAAACTCCATGACTCCAGTAGCCTTGTCCCAACTCCATAGGCTGGGTGACTTCCTTCTAAGCTTGCCCAACAGATAAGGGCAGAATCTATCATTTTAGAGCAATCCCATGAGGCATTGGGAAGACTCAAAATAGAAGGAAGAAAGCAGAACCCAAGAGAACCATTTACACAATAAGCACAATGAAAGGGATTCAAAAAGAAAAAAAACTACCTTCTAAAAGGTAATGGAACAAAGAATAAATGCAGTGTGACCAGCATAAACTTAGAAATGGGCTTCCTGTTCCCCAATCAGAATGGAAACTCCTTGAGAGCAAGGATAGTTTCATTCTTTGCATGTGTATCCCCCAGCACTCTACTTGGGAAATGTCTGCGGATTGGCCAACTGGTCCCAAAAACAAATGGTGAAACACTCCTCCCTCTTTGTGGCCAAAATGTAGGGAAAAGGGTACGAGAGTGTCGTCTATATACTGTCAGACCTAATCGATTTTGCTTAACTATTTCTCCCTTGTTAATTTGTTGTTCAATCATTTCAGTCACGTCCAACTCTTCGTGACCTCATTTGGGGAACTCTTGGCAAAGATATTGGAGGTGTTTGCCATTTCCTTCTCCAACTCATTATATAGATGAGGAAACTAAGGTCAAGAGGGTTAACTGACTTGCCCAGGGTCACACAGCTAGCAAGTATCTAAGACTGGTTTTAAACTCGGGTTTCTGTCTCCAGATCTGATGCTCTATCCATGGGGCCACCTTTATTAATAGGAGTCAACTAGTAATTATTAAGTACCTACACTATGTATGTGCCAGGCACTGGGGATGCCCGCATGAAATGTGAAATAAGCCCTGCTGATCTCAGTGAATTCGCTTTCTAATGGACCACAGATCCTGAGAGCTAGAAGAAACCTCAGCAGGGATCGCTTCAGCCCTCTTTAACCCACTGGACAAATAATCGTCCCTCCTCTTGCCTATGGAGAAGAACTAGAGCTCCTGAGCCAGTCCATTCCATCGTGGGACATTTGTGATTGCTAAGAAGTCTTTCTTTGTTTCAAACCTGACCTGACCTCTGGGCAGCTTCCAGACACTGCTCCTGGCTTGGCCTGTTGATGCCAGCTCAAATAAATCTCCTCCCTCCTTTCCATCACATTCAATCCCTTCACATGCATGAAAGACTGTTATGGTGTCCTTGAGTGTGTTCTTCCACGGACTAAATATCCTGCATTCCTTCTACTTAACTTGTCTTGCCGCATACACGTCTCATCCTCCCTAATCATTTACTCATTCGTTTCTTCAAAAACATTTTGCTTTTTCTGCCTTGGAATCCATATTTAGTATTGATTCTAAGACAGAAGATAAGCGCTTAATTTTTTTTTTGCTTAAACTATGAACAGAGCTCATGGATCTCGCCAGCTTTGGGGTACTCGGGTCCCCAGCCTACCTGGAATCAACGAGGCTATGCCATGGTTTGGAGTAAAAAATAAGGGTGAAGGAAAAGGGGCTCCCTGGAAATTCACTAGAAAAGAGGGCAGTGGAATCCCATAGCCATTTAGGGCTAGTGTGAGTAGGGCCATTTCCCATGCCCAAGTGACCAGTGTGGTCATTCCTAGGGAACCATGCCATGCCTTTGTTGCATGACCCAAAGTGGAGAAAACTGTCCCTTCCCAATCCAACATGAAGTTCTAAACAGAACTCATCATCTTTCCCCAAAAACTTTTCCCTCTAAACAGATTCCCCTAATACCACACCAAGGGGACCCCCAGCCTCCACAGCTGGCAACCTCAGAGGCACCTGAGACTCCTGGGTCTCTCTTGGGCACCGTATCCAAGGAGCTGCCACGGCCCGCTGGTTTCCCCCTTGCAGAGTCTTTCATGTGTCCCCTTCTCTCCATTTATACTCTCCTTCCCTGCTGCAGGCCCTCAGCACTTCTACACTAGCTGCCGGTGGGTCTGCCTGCCTCAAATCTCTCTTGACTCTTCACTAGCCTCCATTCAAATATCAAGGAGAAGTTGCTAAAGTATAATAATAATAATGATAATAATAATAATAATAATGTCAGCAACAATCCAGACTGCAATAGTGGTGTGGGTGGGTGGGAAACATATTTGACTGGTTATCTGGTGCTCCGAGCTCAGCAGGAAATGTGACAGCTGGGAGGGAAGTGAGGGGCAGACCCCTAGTGCTGAGCAGTTCTTCCCTGCCTTGCCTGACTTCTGCTCTGAGAATCCCTGGTAGGGCTTCAGTAGAGCCGGAGCTGACACTACTGTACTTGAGGGGAGGAAGGGGAAAAACCCTCCCCACTTAAAGCCCTCCAAGCCCAGGGATGATGCTGGATGTCAGGGCCAAGCCTTCTGCAAAGCCACCAGCCATGCCTGAAGCCCCACCACAGACAAACATTCTCCAACTTGTCAGAAAGTCTGCATATGTGAGTGTCTGCCTGGCAGCCCTGCACCAGGGAACTGAAAGCCTAGTAGAATCCTTTGTTCAGAGAGTAGACTGGAGACAGAGAACTAGTAGAAGACTTTATACAAAGAGACATGGTGAACAAAAGAGACCAGGCTCCCCTATCACTTTTCTCCTCTCCCTCCCTCCTCCCTCTCCCTCTCACTTTCTACTTCCTCTCCCCACCCCTTTCTTTCTCTACCTCCACCACCCTATCTCCTTTCCTCTGTCTCTTTCTCTGTCTCTGTCCCTGTCTCTTTATCTCTCTCTCTCCCTCCCATCTCTGTCTGTCTCTGTCTCTCTCTTTTCTTCTCATCATCTCTCCTCTCTCCTCCCATCCTCTTTCTCCCTGTATATCTCTCTCTCCCTCTCTTCCTCTTCCTCTCTTTTTACTTCCTCTCCTTTACCTCCTTTCTCTACCTCCCTACTTCACATCCTCTCTCTCTCTCCCTCTCTTTCTCTATCTCTTTCTCTTTCTCTCTCTGTCTCTCTTCCCATCTGTCTCTCTCCATGTGTGTCTCTGTCTCTCTCTGTTTTCTTCCCATCATCTCTCCTCTCTCCTCCCATCCTCTTTCTCCCTATATATCTTTCTCTTCCTCTCTCTTTCTCCTTCCCTTCCTCTTCCTCTCTTTTTACTTCCTCTCCTTCTCCTCCTTTCTCTACCTCCCTACTTCATAGCCTCTCTCCCTCTCTCTGTCTCTTTCTCTCTCTCTGTCTCTTTCTCTTCCCATCTCTGTCTCTCTCTCTGTCTCTGTGTCTCTCTGTCTCTCTCTTTCTCTTTTCTTCCCATCCTCTCTCCCCATATATCTTTCCTTCTCTCTCCTCCTCCTCCTTCTTTCTCTACCTCCCTACCTCCCATCCTCTCTCTATATCTCCTCTGTCTGTGTCTGTGTGTCTCTCTCCCTCTCCCTCTGTTTCTCTATCTCTCTCTTCCTCCCATCATCTCCTCTCCTCCATCTTTTTTCTCTAGCTCCCTCCCTCCCATCCTCTTTTTCTTTCTCTCCTCATCTTCTGTCTCCCTCTTCCTCTCCCCCACCATCTCCTTCTTTGCTTCCCTCCCTCCCCCCCTCAGCACAATCTGAAGTCAGCCAACAGAATTATGAACACCTGCTCATAGCCAGGTAGGGACCCTCAACTTGAACCCAGGCTGGCCAGAAGAAGTCCTCTTTCCATAATGGCTTTTGATCTCTACATAATATATATTGTATAATATGGCATTATATAATACAATATATTATAACATAATATAATCTTTATAATATAACATAATAGGCTCTCTAGGTTGCCCACCCAGGGGCAGATCTGTTCCTCTAAGTAGTCTCTTGGGAGTAGGGAGGCCAAAAGATTCCCCTGTAAGCTGCCCCCCCAAGGGTCTCTAAGCACTTTCCCTCCTGCTGATGGAAATGCAATCTCATCCCCATTTAATGAAGGTTCTTTTTGTTAATGCATCATGGTCCTTCTCCTCCTATTGAACTCATAATTTGAACCTAGCCGGGGGGGGGGGTGGCAAAGAATAAAGGCAGAGGGAGGCAATTCCACTTTGGGATGTCCCTCCATGCATCAAGCTTGACTCTACCCTTGAGCACCATCACTTCTTCCTCCTCCCCCAAATCCCATGACTCCTAATTCTTTCTGTCCTCTCCAGTCAAGCACAACAGCTCTTCCCTCTTCTACAGAACAGAACTGCAAACACTTAAAGGCCACCATCACATCTTTCCTAAGTTCAGGTTGAGCATCCCCCATCCCCAACCAATCCTAAGATGGCATCGTCTCCAGGCCCCTCACCATCCAGATTCCCCTCCTCTAGAAAATGTCCACATACTTCCCAATCAAGGCTCTTCTGAAAATATGGTACCCACTCTGGAAGACTTGGGAACCCTGATCAGTGCAATTCCACTGCCTACCCCCAACAGAGGCACACTGAGACACAGTTTTGGTTTGTGGCCATGGTAGGAATGGCTTTTGCTTGCCTATGTGTATTTGGAAAAGAAATTTTGTTTTTCTTACTTTTTCAATGTGGAGGAGGTACAGGAAGGAAGAGAAAGGAGGGAGGAAAAGAAGGTAGATTCTTGCTGATTGGAAAAAGTTAGCTTTTTAAAACTAGATGTCCTGGAGACATTTTGCGCTATCTATCTATATCAATGGGGGTGTAGGGGGAAGAAGGGAGAAAAAGAGACAGAGACAGAGAGAGACAGAGAGAGGAGAGGGAGATACAGAGGAGAGAGAGAGAGAGAGATGGAAAAACAGAAAGAGAGAAGAAAAATAGAGACACAGAGAAGAAAGGAAGAGAGAGAGATTGAAGGACAGAGACAGAGAGACAGAGGAGAGAGGAGAGGGAGATACAGAGGAGAGAGAGAGATGGAAAAACAGAAAGAGAGAAGAAAAATAGAGACACAGAGAAGAAAGGAAGAGAGAGAGATTGAAGGACAGAGACAGAGAGACAGAGGAGAGAGGAGAGGGAGATACAGAGGAGAGAGAGAGATGGAAAAACAGAAAGAGAGAAGAAAAATAGAGACACAGAGAAGAAAGGAAGAGAGAGAGATTGAAGGACAGAGACAGAGAGACAGAGGAGAGAGGAGAGGGAGATACAGAGGAGAGAGAGAGATGGAAAAACAGAAAGAGAGAAGAAAAATAGAGACACAGAGAAGAAAGGAAGAGAGAGAGATTGAAGGACAGAGACAG
>NC_058132.1:39794243-39807066 GCF_016433145.1 Gracilinanus agilis
GGGAGGGAGACAGGAAGGGAAGGAGAGGGAAGAAGGGAGGGAGAGACAAAAAAAAAAGAAAAAGAAAAAGGAGTACAAAAAGATATGGCTACGGTTACAGCTATAAATAGTTAAGATACATGGTGCCCAGACATCAGTATAAACTGCCCGTGTAGGGCAGCAGTCATTCATGGTCTGACAGCCTTCTTCATCTTGGATATTATTTCTCTATTGTCCTTAGACTACAAAGATAGTCCTCGGACAAAGCCAATCTCATTGTCAAAACTGTCTCGTTTTTCTTTCAAGACAGGAAGTGAAAAATGGAAAAATGACAACTCCAAAGGAGAATTCCCCACCACTCCCTTCCCCTTCAAGTCCCCAAACTGGCCACTTGGAGGCCTAACATACCTGGTAGCCCCAAAGGGCCAGGAGGAATATGGGCCGGGCTGGCTGGGACTGGGGTATTGGGGTCCGAGGAGATGATCTCACTGGATTTCTTGTTCTCAGGAATCAGGTCAGGCGTGCTGTACTTCCCATTAACGTGTTCAAATTCCTGGACCTAAGGCCAAGGAGGTCACATTCATAACTGGTTTCCAAAGACCCTCTAAAACAGGACACGTCAGGACAGGACAGGACATCCAGGCACAAGTAACAGAGGAGCGGGGGGCGGTCCTGTGTTTTCTTCCCCCCTCCCAAAGAGCAGGTCCGGGCCCCGATGACCAGGGGTCTTGCTTAGAACAAGGAAGAATCCCTCTAATTCTGGCCCAGGTCCAGACAGGAACAGAAATCACCAAAATCAATGGGGACAGATCTTTGTGAGGAATCAGAGGGATGGTATAAAACAAAACCCTGCTTTCCCTTCTCTGGTCCATAATGCCACCCACTGGATATTTGGATTTCAGAGAGTGGGACAAGATCTAAGATTCACAATAATAACATAGAGGTAGACCAGCAGTTAGAGGGCTGAACTTGAAGTCAAGGAGGCGAGTTCAAATTTGACCTCTTAAATGCTGCCTGCCTCAGTTTCCTCATCTGTAAAAAGAGGATAATAAAAGCACCTACCTCCTGGATTTGTGGTGAGGATAAAATGAGATAATATTTGTACAGTGCTTTGCAGCAGTATATCAATACTAACCTAATGCTCTAATAATAACTATTATTATTCACGAAAACTCACATTTCTATAGCACTCTGAGCTCCTCTGAATTTCCAGTGTCCCATCCTCCATTTTAGATTCCTCTTTATCATCTTCTCTCTCCTGCCTGCCACCACTAAGAGGCTGAGTCTCCCACCCCCAGGCCCATGCCCTCTCCTCAGCAGAGCCAGGAACCAGGACAGACATCCCTGAAGGGCCCCGTGTAAAAGTCTACTCACCCACCTTCTTCCTAACTAGTGACATGACTCCAATCCGGGTGAGCACATGCTGTCGAGAAAGCCCCTCCCGAGGGACACCATCTGCAAAGGTCTCTGCCCCGTCGGCCCCCGGCTCACACAAGTGTCTCATGAAGAGGGACACGTAGGCCCTGGGGACAACAGGGAGCCCGTGGCAGCACGAGGATCAGCCAAGGGAAAGAGCATCCCTATTGTCTCTGTTGCTGGGCCATCTGGGATTTGCCACCGATGGTAGCGATGGGCAGGGGTCTCCCCAGGGGTGAATTTTTATGAGGAAGAATTATAGAGCATAAAAAGTTATCGAATCCAGCCCCCTGACTCAGGGAAATGGGATGCCCCATTCTGCCTTGGGCCATCAGCTCAGGGGAGAAAATGCCCCATCTTAGGGAGAAACGCTCAAGGCTAAGAACCAGCCACCCGCCATACTTCAAAGCTCTCTTGCCATCTCCAAAGAAAGTTTCCTTTGGTGAACATGGGGGAAGACTTGGCCAGTGTCTTTGGGACATCTGCCCACTGTATATTACAATCCACACACATTAATTAGGAGGCTCCTGTGTGCCAGGCACTATGCCAAGTGTCGGATACCCAAACCCAAAACGGAAATGATCCCTGCCCTCCATGGGCTCCCAGTCCATCAGGGGAAAAGAAAGCCTGAGATGACACCATTAAAGAGATAAACACGTTTCCTAAAGAGGCAGAGCATTTAAAGCTATAAAGGGACCTTTAGGATCACATAATACAACCCCCTTTTTTTATAAAGGGGTAAACTGAGGCCCAGATTGGGGAAGTGACTGGCTCAAAGTCACACAGGTAGTAAGGAGGAGAGGTGGGACTTGAACCCAGGTGCTCTAACTCCAAGTCTGGTACTCTGTCCATTTTATGATGCCATCCTGTCCAGTGCTGTAGATCCTGGCTCGCTTGGCCAGGATACCCCAAGAGGAAATAGCCTCTGGAAAAACAAGATGGCACCATCCATAGCAGATGTGCTGAGGCTCCCATTACCTAAATTCCTTCTCGCTTTTCCCTCGAAGGTCCCGGACTAGCCAGTGAGAGTTGAAGGCATCCTGGGGGGGCATGCCCCAGCGCATGATGGCATTCAAGAAGGCTTTCCGCTGCCGGGCATTAAACCCTAGGACCTGGGTAGGGAGGGACAGATGACCAAAGGAAGGGGGCAGCCAAGAGAGGAGGGAAAGAGAAGGAGGGAGGATGTGCAAGGAGGCCAGAGGGGCAGGGATGGGAGTCTCCCAAATCCCCACCGAGAGGTCAGTGCCCTCACCTCAATGTTGCCTCCAACTCGTGCCAGCAGAGGGGGTAAAGGCTTGTCTCGGTCACTTTTTAGCTGCCTCCGGGATTGTCTCCTCCCACCTAAAGGACAGTCACCAGCCAGGGATCTCTATCAGGCAGGACCAGACTCAGAGACTCCTGTGCCAAGGGACCATTCTGGGGTGGATGGCTAGGGCTGGTGGGAGCCAGGCACGGACACACACACACACACACACACACACACACACTGGGGGCTTCCATACACAGAACAATCCCAGGGTGCAGGAGTCCCCGGCTCCCATGACCCTCTGCCCCCCAGGATGGCACTAAGCACTGGGTGAAAGCTATACCAAGTCTGGGGAGAGCTGTCCAAGCCCCGGTCAACCCTCAGCTCCCTGGGGACCACCTGGTTGCTGAGATCCTGGTGTGGGGCTGCCCAGACTCTGCCCCAGCAGGGTGGGTTGGGGAGGAAGAGTGCAGATCCGAGTCACCCTCATTCCCGGGGAATCACCAACACCCCAACTCACTCTGACCTTCGGGCCTCTCTTCAAAGTCCTCATCCTCATCCTCGGAGCCGATGGAGTACTCCGACTGGTTGTCTGACAGCTCATCCTGCCATTCTGTCGTACCCGGGGAGAGGGGAAACAAGGGGACAGGCAGTGACCCCGACCAGCCATGCCTGCCACCCACTCACCAGGGACTGAGGCTTTTGGCTGGGCCAGGGACGGGCCAACAGGGACAAGGCATCCCCGCAGTCAACATTGCCGGTCTGAAGACCACCCAAAGGATAGCTGCAGAAAGCACCCCGAGGACCCTGACCATATAGCAAAGCCCACTGAGCAAAGGACACCTCATTCCCCCTGAGAGAATGGAAGCTCCCTGGTGCCAGGGGCTACTTCATTCTCAGCTCTGGATCCCCCTCTTGGCTTCCTACAGTGTCTGGCACTTGGTAGATGCTCGATAAATGCTGGTAGATTCCCTGAGAGGATATTAGAGCTCAAAGGAACCTTTAGGAATCATCCAAGTCCAATTCTTTCATCTGAGAGATGGTTAGAGGACTTAGAATTACCCATCTAATAGCAGGAAGGAACCCTAGAGATCATCTAGTCCAGCCCTATCCCCTCATCTTACAGACAAAGAAAAACTGGAGCCTATGGGACAGCTGGGTAGCTCAGTGGATTGAGAGCCAGGCCTAGAGACGGGAGGTCCTGGGTTCAAATCCGGCCTCAGACACTTCCCAGCTGTGTGACCCTGGGCAAGTCACTTGACCCCCATTTGCCTACCCTTACCACTCTTCCACCTATAAGTCAATACACAGAAGTTAAGGGTTTAAAATAAAAAAAAAAATTAAAAAAAAAAACTGGAGCCTAGAGAGGTTAGTTACTTGCCCAAGGTCACACGTTGAGAGAGCCAAGATTTAAACCAAAACCTCTTGATTCTAAATCCAGCATCCTTTCTCCTATAACTTATCAAAGGACTCAAAATGGCAGCAAAAAGTAGAACTATAAGTCTTTATCCAAGACTTCCTTCCCCACAACAATAATGACAATAACAGCCAGCATTTCTATAGTGCCTACTGCGTGCCAAGCACCATGCTAAGCATCTTACAAATATTGTCTCCCTTGATACTCAGCGCAATCCTGCGAGGTAGGTGCTGTTGTTATCCCCATTTTACATATGAGGAAACTGAGGCAAAGATGAGGTGATTTGCCCAAGGGTCACACAGCAAAGAAATACTTCATGAAGCAGGATTTGAATTCAGGTTTTCCTGACTTCAGGACCAATACCCTATTATCCACACTGGGTCAAGCCACCACAACACCAAGAAGCCTTGACCAGGAGACTGAGTAATCCCTTTCTTCTCTCCATGAAGCACGGTCCAATTAACCTCTCAGCCAGGATCACAGTGGCCAAGCGAGGTCAGGGACAGACCAACAGGGGCAAGGCATCCTCACGGCCAATATCACTCGTCCAAAGACCACCCAAACAATAGCTTCAGAAAGCACCCTGGGGACCCTGGCAATACAACAAAGCCCATCGAGCAAAGGACAGGGCCAAAGAAAAGCCAGCAGCTCTGCTGAACCATAACTAGCTATGCCCGGATGCTTTCGGATTTCACCATCACAACATTTTTCCTAATAATTTTATCTAGCTTAAAAGGAGTGAGAAAGAGCCTTGAATTTAGAATTAAGAAGTCCAAAAGTTCCAGTTTCAGCTCTGACATTTACTATGACTTTGAACAAGTCATTGACCCTTTCTTGGTCTTAGTTCCTCCTCTGTCAAAGGAGAAGGCTACACTAATGGGCCCAAAGGTCCCTTCCAGCTCTCGCATTTCTGATTGCTTGTTACCAAACATGTCCTTTCTCTTCTTAAAAATAATTAAACTGAAGCATGTCCCTTTTCTTCCTTAAAAAAAAATAAGAACGAGCAATCTTTGATCAGCCAGTGCCAGAGGCTCTAAGAGGCTAGTCCATGTCCTCTTCTCTATGAGGCACATGGTAGCCTGTGCTCAGAGCTGCTCCCACCCTGACCCCACCCCAGACCCCAGGGCAGTTGTCATACCTTGGTCCTCCTGGGATGCATCATTATAATTGACCTGTTTCCGTATCCTCTTCCCCTTGCCCAGGTTCCGGGCCAGATCCTCTTGCTGTTGCTCATAGTGGTGACGAAGGAGCTTCTCCCAATAGTCAGGATCCACATTCTCCTCCTGCTTAATGATCTCCCTTTCGACCTCCTCCTAGAAACAGACCAGGGAACCAAGTCCAGGTGGGCACGCAGAGCTGGGCCTCCCTGCTAGAGGCCACCAGCACCACCTGCTTTTTATAGTTAGGTAGAACAGTCAAAAAGAGCCCCACTTGGCCATGGTCTTGACCCGAGTCTCTCAAGAGCCCTTCCTTACCCATCCTGGCCATATTCCTGACCTTCTGGACTTCAAAGCTATGCTTCCACTACTGTTGGCCATCCTAGAACCTCCTGCAACATCTGGGCCCTCCTCATCCTGGAATTCCCTCCACAAGACCTTGTTCCATTGGTGAGATCCATTCAGAGACTCCATGCTGCAGAACAGCCCAGACTAGCCTACATTTGTTCAGTTCTTGACTCTCAAAGAGATTTCAAAATCATATCCTCATACCAAGTTCCTTCCCCCATTTTCATCTCCCTTCTGTGTGTTCAATCTTTTCATATTAGAATGTAAGCTCCTTGAGAGCAGGAACTATCATTCTTTTTTTGCTTGTATTTGTACCTCCAGTGCTTAATGTAGGGCCTGGCACAAAGTAAGGGCTTAATAAGTCCTTCCTTCCCTCGCTCCCTCTCTCTCCATCCTTCCTTCCTTCTTTCCTTTCATTCCCTCCTTCCTCCCTTCTCCCTCTTCTCCTTCCCTGCTTCTTTCCCTTCCTTCCTACATTCCTTTTTTCCTTTCCTTCCTGCCCTCCTTTTCCCCCTTCCTTCCTTCCTCCTTCCCTCTCTTGCCTCTCTTTTCTTCTTTCCTCTCTCTTCTTCTCTTTCCCCTCCTTCCTTCCTCCCTTCCCTCTTTTCCTTCCTTCATAAAAAATTCCTTCCCTCCTTGCCTTCCTTCTCTCCTTTCCTTCCTCCCTCTCTTTGTTCTCCTTTCCTTCTTTCCTCCTTTCTTCCTTCTCTTCCTCCCTCCCTGCTTTCCCTCAATTCTTCCCTTCCTTTTTCCATCCTTCCTCTTCTCCCTTTCTTTCTCTCCCTCTTTCCCTTCCTCCCTTTTCTTCCTCCTTCCCTCCCTTATTCTTTCTTTCATTCCTTATTCAACCCAGTTGAGACCCTACCTCCTCCATGATCATTTCCCGATTATTCTGTTCTTCACCTATATCCCTCCCTCATCCCTGAACCCATAAAGTCACAAGGCCATAAGATATAAGCTGGAAGGGTCCTCAGAGGCTTCCTATTGCAACTAATGCCTGAACATGAACAGTTTGGTACAATGAATAGGCCACTAAGTTGCGTTCAAATCCTGACTGCCACTATTTATAGGATCATAGGCATAGAGCTAGAAGTGATCTCAGAGATCATTTAGTCCAGTCTCTTCATTTTACAGATATGGAAGCTGAGACTCAGAGTAATAAGCTTAGTTACCCAGAGTCACCCAAAGAGTAAGTGGCAAAATCAGAATTTGAACTCGGGCCCTCTGATTCTAAGGCATTTTCCATGCCAATAAAAGACTATATATCATTCATTCAGTATACAAGGCATAGATTGTCTTGTATTCTGAAGGGTTTTTTTTTGTTTTTTAATGGAGATCCTTTACCTTTCCAATTAGACTATTCTAATCATAAATCATACTCGTACAGCATTTTTATACCTTGTTCATATATTGTCTCCCCAATCTTATTACCCCCAATTTCCAGGTGGAAAAACTAAGGCTCAGAAAAAGGCAAAGATTTACCCATATTCCTTCACTCGGTCAGGATCAGAACCAAAGATTCAAACAGGTCTCCTGACTCCAAGATCAGGTCCTACTCTTCCTGCTACACTCACGCCTTCCTTCCTGGAGGGCATTTTATCTCTCTGGGCTGCTGCTGGAGTGCCTATTACCAAGCTGTCCTCTGTACTGGGTACCAGGAACCACTAAATTCTCAGATTTAGACCTGGAAGCATCATAGAGGCGATATCGGGTCTAACAGCCTCATTTTATAGGGAAGAGCCAACCAGCTCCGGGCAGAGAGCTCCTGTACCCTCCTGTGCCCAGGTCCCCAAGACGTAGCCAGAGTATGGTGGAAGGAAAGGGGGCAGATGCAGCAGAGAACCCAGAAGGCAGAAAAACATCATCCATTACCACGCCATCTTCTTCCCGGACCACGTATTGGGCCACCTTGAAGGAGCTAAGGTACTCATTCATGTTCTGCAGCTCCGTGTCATCCGTGGCATCCTGGTTCCGATCTAGCAGCTTAGAAATGGCGGCATCGTCATAATGGATCACACTACTGTCTTCCACGTCCTTGTTGTCACCTGCACAATAAGAGAGGCCACCGGTGAGGAAAGGGCCAGCCTCCGGGAGTCTCTACTGCACGAGGCTCAGGAGGCTTCAGGAAACTTCCAAAGTTAATGATGGGGGGGCAGCTAGGTGGCTCAGTAAAGTGAGAGCCGGGTCCAGAGACAGGAGGTCCTGGGTTCAAAATGTGGCTTCAGACACTTCCAAGCTGTGTGACCCTGGGAAAGTCACTTAATCCCATTTGCCTAAGCCCTTACATAGCTCTTCTGCCTTGGAACCAATACGCCATTATTGATTCTAAGATAGAAGGTAAGGGTTTAAAAAAAAAAAAGTTAATGACAACCAATCAGATTCAGAGTCGAATGAGTCACTTATTGACCCGCATACGTAGCAATTGCTATGTGCCAGGCACCGTGCTAAGCGCTAAGCTGCCATCAGAAATGAGATGGGGATGGGAGCAGATGGGCGACAAATGGCTCTCCTTGGCGAAGCGTGGCAGAGGGGCACCTAGTGGGGCGCCCATCTCCAGACGTGCTCCGTGTGCACGTTGGCTTTCCGTGGCTGCTCCCTTTGAGGACAAGGGATGCTTCTCCTTGCAGAGGAGGGGAGTGGAAACTATCCATCTTTTCTAACAAGGAGGTGATGTCTCCTAGCCGATGGCTCACCAGGGCATGGAATCAAGAGACTTGGGTCGAAGCTCTACCTCTGATCCTTCCTAGCTGTCAGAGAAGGCATCTAGGACAATAGACTGAGAGCTGGAAGGGACCCAAACTTCTTCATTTTTACAGATGAGGAGACTGAGGCACAAAGCGATCACAGGATCCTAGACTTAGATCAAGAGCTAAAAGGGGACCTCAGAGGTCATAAGTCCAACCCCTTCATTTTATAGATGAGGAAACTGAGGCACAGTGATGTGACCGGGACAATTAGGTAGCTCAGTGCACTGACAGAGAGGCAACCCTCCCTGGAGACAGGAAGTCCTAGGTTCAAATCTGGTCATACTTGTGTGACCCTGGGCAAGTCACTTCATCTCATTTACCTCTCTTCTGCCTTGGAACTGATACTTCATTAGTGATTCTAAGACTAAAGGTAAAAGGTTTTTTTTGTTGTTGTTTTTGACAAAAGTGTTTCGTTTTGTTGTGTTTTGACAAAAGTGAAGTGACTTACCCAGGACCACACAACTAGTATGTGTCTAAAATGGGACTTGAACCTTCCTGATTCCAAGTCCTGTGTTCTACCCACTACCCCAAGTAACTTTTCTGAGCCTCAGTTTATTCATCTATAAAATGGGGACAATGCCTATGATACTCCCTACCTCGAAGGGTCACGAGGAGGTTCAAATGAGATGATGTTTTTGAAGCACTATCTGAATGCCATTTGTTCTTTATTAGAAGACACACACACATATACAAACACACACACATTCGCCCTAGTCCTGTCCTGGAGGATGGGCTAAGACAGCTCTGCCAGGATCTAACAGCAGCACGAACAAAACGGGGTCACTTGTACCGCCTCATTCATTCTCTCCTATTTGTCCCTGGCAGAGTCCAAGGTCAGTCAGCAATCAGTCAAGAAGCATTAATTAGACTTTTATTCCATTCTAGACACTCGGATAAAGAGAAAGGAAAAAACCCTCAACCCACAGTCCCTGCCCTTGAGGAACTCACATTCTAATGGGGAGACAACACGTAAAGAACTAGATACATGGAGGACGTGGAGAGGCGACTGGGTGGCAGGTCATCTCGGAGGGGGAGGCCCTAGCAGCGGAGGGGCACTGGGGGAGCCTCCTGTAGGACTTGGGGTCTTAGCTAAGCCTCAGGGGAAGTCAGAGAGGCTACAGTGGGGGGCGAGGCATTCCAGGCATGGGGGATGGCCAACGCCACGGGCCCCCAAAGGGAGGGAGCCAATGGGGATCCAATTAAAGGGGTGGAGAAGAGATCCAAGGGAAGGTCGCCAGTTTTTTTTTCCACTCAAGAAAGCATTTGGTTCTGAGGCAGGGGCTCCAGGCAAGACCCACTGCAGAGAGTTCAGAACAGGCATGGATGGGTGTGGTCTGGACAGCGGTCAAGGCCCCCACCTGGGGCCAGGACAGGGTTCTACCTACCTGGTGGGGTGCTGCCATGCTTTTTTTTCACCCCAGCTGCTAAGGTGCCACCACCTTTGGAGGCCTGGACATCGGGGGCAGGCGCCACGGGCTCAGGCATGTTGATCCGCTGACCCTGAGGCATCATGCCTAATGGGAGACAAAGCATCGGGCAAGGCCGGCTCGGGCAGGAGGTGCTACAGGTGGACTTTGTGGGGAGGAGGGAGGGAGAACAGCTCTCAGAATTATTTAGAGCTGGAAGAGCATCTCAGGGATGTCTGATCTTCCCTATAAGTTCCATGAGGGCAGGGCCTGTATCTTTCTTATCCCATTTTACAGAGGAGGAAACTGAGGTTCATGAAGGTTCACCGACTTGTCCAAGGCCATACATCAAAATCCCAGAGAGGATGAAAATTTGAACTCATGTCCCCAACTTCAAATCTACTACACTGTGTCACCTTGGGCAAGTCACTCAATACCTCGGTTTCCTATCGGTCACACAGCAAGTATTTCTTAAGGACCTGTTATGCGTCAAACACTGCAGTGGAAAACGAGGAGGTTGGACAGATGGTTTATAAAGCCCCTTCCAGCTCTGAATGCTATGACCCTATGAATCCTGTGGCTCGACTTAGAAACTCTTTCTTCCAATGTTGAGATTACGTCCATCAAAATGACTCAGTTCCATTAAACAAACCAACCGACAAACCCTTAACCCAGCCGTTCAATACAATAGACCAGTGGTTCCCATTTAGAGGTTTGCATGTCCCTTTGGGGGTTCACGACAATCAACCATGCTAAGAATTCCTTAATGGTGCCTTAAGCAGTAAATGAATTGCAAAGAATATTATGAGTAGCAAATTAAATTATTCTGGGAGTTCACAAAAATTGCCATTTGTTGTTGATGAAAGGGGTTCATGGGACAGAAACAATGGGAACCTCTGGTGTCGACACACCTACCACACAATGGCTTAATTTATGGCATGTTTCACTTTGCAAATGGCATCTCTGTAATCTTTGAGCCTTTTCATCATGAAAACTGGCAGTATTCTCACTAGAACTAGGCAACGTGTCTCATCTTCCCTACAAGCTCCAGAAAGGCTTGACTCAACTACACGTGACCTCCCATCCTTACCAGTGCCAAGCATGGAGCCCTACCTTGTCTATGAGCACTCAATAAAAGTATGGAGAAAGAAGGATTTTTTTTTACTTCTGTCCCTCGTGACTGGGAGGCTGAGATGCCAATGAGAAACCATTAGACTCGGGAGAACAAGGTATACAATACAAAAATATTATAAAGACAAACAACTTTGAAACACTTGGGAACTCTGATCCACACAACAATTCCAGAGGACTCATGATGAAGGATGCCACCCCGCTCCTGACAGAGAAGTGAAAGACTCAAGAGTACAAACCGAGCCATTTTTCTTTGGATACAGCCAATAAAAGGGTTGTTTTGCTTGACTCTACATGTTTGCAATGGGTGGTTTGTTTTTCTTACTTTCTCAATGAGGGGTGAGTGGGAATGGGACAGAAGGGAGAGAATGTAGACCTGAAAATAAAGTAAACTTGAATTTTTTTAAAGAAAGTAATAGATATCTGCCAGATATTAGATCTGGAAGAACAAGGGGAAAACAAGAAAAATGGAAACAGAGATACAAGGGTCAGAGGATATTAGTTCTCCAAAAAGATATGACAGAGCAGCTAGGAAGCACAGTAGATAGAGAGCCAGGCTTGGAATTGGGAGGATTCTTGGGTTTAAATCTGGTCTCAAATTTTTCCTAGCTATGTGATCTTGGGCAAGTTTCTTAAACTCGTTCACCTAAACATTTCCCTTCTGACGTTAGAGTTGTTACTAAGAAAATAAAGGGTTTTTTTTTTCAATAAAAATTCTTAAAAGAGATGTCATAGGGGCAGCTGGGTAGCTCTGTGGAGTGAGAGTCAGGCCTAGAGACAGGAGGTCCTAGGTTCAAACCCGGCCTCAGCCACTTCCCAGCTGTGTGACCCTGGGCAAGTCACTTGACCCCCATTGCCCACCCTTACCAATCTTCCATCTATAAGACAATACACCGAAGTACAAGGGTTTAAAAAACAAAACAAAACAAAAAAAAGAGATGTCATAAAAAGTGTGGAGCCATGACACACAGGTGCATTGTTAGTGGAGCTGAGGACCACATAAGTTTAGCCATTCTGGACAATTTCAACTTCTATTTTAAATAAAAGTCACTAAACCTTAGAAATCCTTTGACTCGATGATACTACTACAGAGCATTTTCCGCAAGAAAGTCAAAAACAGAGGGGAAAGTTTCCAAAGATACAAAAATATTTATACCTGCATATAATAGCAAAGACCTGGAAGAAAAGTGGGTATCTAAAAATTTGTGATATATAAATGTATGGAAAATTATTACATCACAAGAAATGACGAATATGAGGAACTCAGAGAAACTTGAGAAGATTTAGATGAATTATTGCAGAGCAAAGCAAGCAAAGCCAGAAGACCAAAATGACCACAAGAAAATAAAGGAAAACAACACTGAACGATACTGGAAATCTGATCAATACAGTGACCAACCATGACTCCAAAAGACTGATAATGAAAAGATGATAGGATTAGAGCTGGAAGGGACCTTAAAGACCATCTTGTCCCAACTTCTCATTTTATAAATGGTAAAACATGCCTCCTGCCTCTCAGAGAGAGCTAGTGGCCTAAAGGTGCACACTGAGGCATACAATTTTCAGACATGGCCACTGTGTTGATTTTGTTCACCTGACTATACTTCTTTATTACAAAGGAAAACTCTACTGGAGATTGGCAGTTCCTTGGGAAGTGAGGGTAACTTTTTAAAAAATGAATATTAATAAAATTTCTAAAAGAGGAAGAAAAAGCAGCTGGTTATATAAAGCAATGTGTAATCCAAAATTATTCAAATAAATTTTGAAGATTCTCTCATACAAAAATGGCACCATGATGATGTGGGAAAATAGGACGCCTGGAGTCCATTGAAAATGACCTGGGTGGGGAAAGCTAGGTTGCTCAGTGGTTACAGAGCCAGGCCTGGAGGAAGGAAAGAAGGAAGGAAGGAAGGAAGGAAGGAAGGAAGGAAGGAAGGAAGGAAGGAAGGAAGGAAGGAAGGAAGGAAGGAAGGAAG
>NC_058132.1:39807364-39831506 GCF_016433145.1 Gracilinanus agilis
GAGGAGGAGGAGGAGGAGGACGAGGAGGACGAGGAGGACGAGGAGGACGAGGAGGACGAGGAGGACGAGGAGGACGAGGAGGACGAGGAGGACGAGGACGAGGATGAGGAGGAGGAGGACGAGGAGGAGGAGGAGGAGGACGAGGACGAGGAGGAGGAGGACAAGGATGAGGAGGAGGAGGAGGACGAGGAGGAGGGGAAGGAGGAGGAAGGAAGGAAGGAAGGAAGGAAGGAAGGAAGGAAGGAAGGAAGGAAGGAAGGAAGGAAGGAAGGAAGGAAGGAAGGAAGGAAGGAAGGAGAAAGAAAAAAAAGAAAAAAGAAAAAGAAAGCAAGCATAGAATCTACTGAAGAAGAGACACCAGGAGGGCCAAATAGGGAGGAAGAGAATTTGGAATTTCACATTTTTTTTAATGATTGCTTTAAAAAATTGACAATTGGTAAAATTTAACAAAATAAATTAAAAATATTTTCTAAAAAGACATTAAGGGCTCATAAGACCTTAAATTTAGGTTTTAGAGATCATTCTGCCCAGTGAAGCAGATCTTGGAGAGTCTGGGAATTCCAGACCATTGGCACTCAGGACAGCAGAGGTGACTACCAGGAGAGGTGACACTACCGGGAGTAACACCCAGAAGCCTCAGAGCTCAGCACCACAGATTCTCTTACCTTCCACGTCGTCTTTAAAGAGCTCCTCCGTCCCAAACTTCAGGATGTCGTCCAGCTCCTGCTTGGTCATGGACCCGGACTTCGAGCCCAGGCCAGGTCGCACCACTAAGTGCGTGAGCATCATCTTGCGCTTGGCAACCTGGGTGATTCGCTCCTCTACGGAGGCCCTCGTGACGAAGCGGTAAATCATGACTTTCTTGTTCTGCCCGATGCGGTGGGCTCTGCTGAAGGCCTGTGGGAGGCGGTCATTCATCCCTCAGATGCCTCGGACCAGAAGCACAGCTTAGGAAATAGCTAATGGGCAGGGGAGTGTGTGAACATTGGGGCACAGGCATGGATCGATGCAGGGGGATATGGGGAGGAAAGTGTGGCTCTTGGCGCTGGCAGAGAGGTGGTAGTACTCCAGGCCCCAAGGGAGGCAAACATCTTCAGACACGTATTTATCTGTTCGTTTGTTTAGCTTGACTACTTTTCTTGTAGGGGATGGTTCTACTTTGGGGAGTGAGACTCACAGGGAAGGGATAATGGTTGATTAACAGAAAAGAGCATTAATAAAACATTTTAAAGTTTTTAAAAAATAAATAATAGTATATAACCCAGATCATACCACCTGGAAGCACTAGGATGGGGAAGGGAAGTAAGGGAGGGAGATTAGTTTAATCCTATAACTTAGGAAAACTTGTTTCTTGTGATTACATGTAGTTGGTAAAAATATTTTTAATTTTTAAAAAGCCATGCCTATATTTTTTAAAAGTATATGTGTTTGGGGGGACACAGCTAGGTGGCTCAGTGGGTTGAGATAGAGGGGGGTCCTGAGTTCAAATCTGACCTCAAATAGTTCCTAGCTGTGTGACCCTTGGTAAGTCACTTATTCCTAATTGCCTAGCTCTTCTGTCTTAGAACTGAGACTAGAACAGAAGGTAAGGGTTTAAAAATTAAATTAAATTAAGTGGAAGGGGGAGGAGAGAGAGGGAGAGAGTGGTACTAAGCAGCCTGCAGTCCCTTCCACCTCTGACCATTTGCGAATCCATAAACTGAGTTCCAGGCATTTGTATGATATTCACTTAGCAAGAGTGTAGCCATCAGAGATTACCTTCCATTTACACTAGAAACATCTTGAAAGCAGGCAGTTATCTTTGCGTGTTGCCTCTCCCATTAGATTGCCCTGCTTGAGAGCAAGGACTGTTCTCGGTCTATTTTATTTTGGGGAATTTATCACTGGCACACAGTAGGCACTCTATAAAATGTTTATTCTATTCCTCAGCCCATAGTAAGTGCTTAAGAAATGCTTGGTGACAGTCAAAAAGAGGGAACTAAAATTAGCAGGAGTGGCCATTGCCTCGAGGGGTGACTTGGGGGCAAGGATAGAAAGGGGATGGAGCCACTGATGGATCTTGTAGATCCTGAACCCCATCTGGAAGCCTGCTAACTTAAAGTACCTTGAAGTCTTTTTTTAATAAATTCAATTTAATTTTAATTTTTAACTCTAAATTTAAATTATTTTTTAAAATTTTAATTTTAAATTAAGACCTGTCTTAGTATTAGTTCTTTTTTTTTAAACCCTTACCTTCCATCTTAGAATCAGTATTATGTATTGGCTCCAAGGCAGAAGAGCAGGAAGGGCTAGGCAATGGGGGTTAAGAGACTTGCCCAGGGTCACACAGCTAGGGAATGTCTGAGGCCAGATCTGAACCTAGGACATCTCTAGGCCTGGCTCTCAATCCACTGAGCCACCCAGCTGCCCCAAGTATTGGTTCTAAGATGGAAGAGGAACAAGGGCTAGGCAAGCAATGTTAATTGACTTGTCCAAGATCACACCACTAGGAAATGTCTGTAGCCACTTTTGAACTTGGGTCCTCCCAACTCCAGGCTTTGTGCTCTATCCACTGTGCTACCTAGCTACCCTTGCCTTAAAAGTCTTAATACAAAGGCAGCTTTTGGGATGGACTCAACCAAAAGTCAGTTTTTAGTCTGTAACATGTAAAAGGATCAAGACTTAAATCAGAGGGGCCCTTAGAGGTCATTTAAGTCCAATCTGCTGGAGACAGAGCTGGAGGGAAGGAGTCCCCTCTTACTGGAGGGTCAGGGGCAGGAGGACCCAGTTGAGGCTCCTTCTAGCTCTGGGATTCCCCTGGGGGCTCAGCAACATGAAGTCAGACTCAAACACATGTCCTTTGCCTCTAACATCTAATATTGACTCTCCTGGATCATAGTCACCTTTCCTCCATTAAGAACTAAAAATACTCCCAAATCCAGAGTTCTCGCAGGTCTTCCCTACTGTATGCTATGAGGGTTTTCTTTTGTACTGTGTCTCCTTCCCTAAAAGCTAGAACTATCTCCTTTTTTTGCCTTTGTATCAATCCACTGAGCCACCTAGTTCCCCCCTGAAGGAAACAATTTAAAGAGGGTGTAATAAATTTAGAACTTGGCACTAATGGGCATATAAGTAGGTGCTTAATTAATGTTTGTTGACATGAATTAGAATCAGACAGAAAAGAACCGATCAGAGCTAGGATCTCAGATTTTAGAATTGAACAGGACCTTCAAAAGGCCATCATGTTAACGCCCCCTTTTACAGATGAGGAAACTGAGGCACAGGGACTTGCTTGGTTTGGAACTAAAGGAAGGAGGAGCTCTTCTCTTTTTGACCCAGAACCCTACAAAGTCTCCCAGCCTGCCCAGATTTTTTTTTCCTTGAGTCCCTGGACAGCTGAGCCTCTCCCTCCCAAAACTGGCAGTCCCCTCTGTCTGTGACTTCACAGCTGATACTGCAATGATCCTCTGACCTAAGATCAGATGGGAACCCCCCAACAGGCCCAGCCCCAGGACATTTGGGCAAGGATCTGCTGCCCAGAAAGGGAGGATCCTGGCAGCTTCCTTATCTGGGATAGGAAAAGGGAGGTCAGAGTGATGAGGAAGGGGAGAATTCGGCTTTAAAAGAGAGAGAAGTCAAAAACCCATTTGAGGGTTGAAAGGAGCCCCTTTCAAGACTAAGTTGCTATTTCTCCATAGTGTAAAGCATGTTGGGACCTTTCCCAGGCCTGGGAACTCATACCTTACCACTAGACTCCAGGGAAACCAGCCCCTAGCAGAGCCCTGCAAAATGGTGAGTCAACAGACCTGTATGTCATTGTGAGGATTCCAGTCCGAGTCGTAGATGATGACGGTGTCAGCAGTGGCCAAGTTGATGCCCAGACCACCAGCCCGGGTGGAGAGGAGGAAACAGAACTGCTGGGCTCCGGGAGCTGGAGAGGAGAAAGGTCAGCCGCCCCAATCAAGAGGTAAGAGAGAGGAAGGGGCTCTGGGACTAAATCCTGAATTATAGAGCCACTCTCCTCCCCCAAGGGAAGATGCAACCTGGCTGAGACGTGGGCAGGAAGTCAGCCGGCTACCCCTCCGAGTGCCTTCCCTAGGGCCGTTAGCCCTTCTGTATTATTGACTGCTATGGGTTTATTTCTTTGGACTATTTTCTCTTAATTTATCACAGCCCTCTAGTGCTTGCCAACAAGAGAACAGTTGAGAAGGAGGTGAGGAAAGGAGAAGAAGAGAGAGGGAGGTAGAAAAAAGTGAGAGATCCTTCCTAGGTCAAGCCAACCGAGGCAACATTTTCACCCAACAGTTATCCTCAGGCAGGCATAGAAGCTTCATAGATTATTGAAACACAGACCCAGGACCCTAATGAATGCACGTCTTCATAGCTATTCCTTCTTTCTAGTCATCAGCCCAAGTTTGGCTTGGCCATATACAGAGTACTAAATCTTTGATCTTTCCAGGATCTGGGATCTCCTGGGTTCAAACTGCAAACCCATCCATATCTTCCCATCCTAAGCTCATTTTGGATACATCTTTCATATGGGGAACTACCCCCAAACATGCCAGAAAACTTCCTGTCACTTTTTTTTAACCCTTACCTTCTGTCTTAGAATCAATATTGTGTATTGGTTCCAAGACAGAAGAGCAGTAAGAGGTAGGCAAATGGAGTTTGTGACTTGCCCAGGGCACCCCCCCCCAGCTAGGACTTTTCATTCTCTTAAAGACATTCCACCCTCTTTATTTTTTCCCAACATATTTTTGTTTATTTCATTAAATAGAAAAAATATTTAACATTCATTTTTAAAATTTTGAGTTCCGCCCTCTTTAAATTGTTTCCTTCAGAGGGCAAGCTATAGATAGCTCAGTGGTTTGAAAGCCAGGTCTAAAGACAGATCCTGGTCCTAGATTCAAATCTGGCCTCAGACATTTGCTAGCTGTGTGACCCTGGGCAAGTCACTTAGCCCCCCCCCCCCCATTGCCTAACTCTTACTGTTCTGCTGCCTTGGAAGTCATATACAATATCGATTCTAAGGCAGAAAGTAAAGGATTATTTAAAAAAAAAACATGTTTCCTTCAGTTTGTGTTTTTGTAGGCAAACAACAAATTAAGTTGTATGCCAGTCAACCATAACCATTGACACAGGCAGGCCTGAGAGAATGGTTGAGGGTTCAGAGGATGATGCCAAGCATGCAGCAGTCACTCATCGCATGACCCAGATTCCTTATCTGAGACTGTGACTTTCAAGCTCAAGCCAGAATACAAGACCTGTCTAGGAAGCAGACACAACACAGTCACTAGGGAAACTGGCCCAGAAACACTGAACCTCTAGGGCCATGATGCTCTTTTGGCAGGAAGAGATCTCATTGAGCTTCTCTTTCCTTTCCTCTAACACAAACAGCTCAGCCACGGCGGTATGAGGGACCAGCCCAGCTGTCCTTATTCTTCACCCACTTTTGTCAGCTGGGCGCGGATCGTCCCACAGAGTGGCCCAGAGGCTGGTATCCAGGACTGGCACTATTATTGCCTAGAGAGCTTCAGCTGCCTTACCCCCAGCCCCCCCAGCTTCAGCCACCCTGCTTTCCTCACCACAATAACAAGGATGGGGCTGGCTAATGTTAAGTCTTGGAAGAACAAATGAAAAGACATTTGTAACATTATGATCACTAAAATTAGCACTACGGTAAACCCATAATTATTAGCCTTTCTAGTGTGGCGGTAATACTTCTCAAAGCCCAGCTAATGAGTAAACAACCTTTCCATTTCTTCTGCTTCAGATTTCATATTAAAGCTCCTGCCAGATTTTGAACTTGAGTTGTATGATCTGTGTGTGTGTGTGTGTGAACACACACAGATACACACTAGAATCCTTCAAAAAAATTCTTCCTCCATGCCTCAGGCAAAGGGACAGGAATTTCCATCTCTACCAGCCAAGGAGCCATTTAGCTCCTGGGGTATATTCCCAACATTCCCATTATGTACCATCACTGCTTAGTGGTCCATAAAACTTTAAGATGAGGGGAAAGTCAGGGTAGCATTGCTCAGTCTTGGGTTCTAGGCAGAAAGAAACCATAGAGTACCGTTGAATCTGTCGATGGCTTCTTGCCGAAGACCTCCCGTGATCCCACCGTCAATTCGCTCGTACTTATAGCCTTCGTACTCCAGGAAATCTTCCAGCAGATCCAGCATTTTGGTCATCTGGAGGGAGAAATAGGTGCCCAAAGTGGGGTGACCAGGGGAAGAAAACCAACCTAATGACACTGGCCTGAGGCCCCAGAAGGGCAAAGATACAGACATTGACTTTGTTTTTAGGTCAACGACCATTTATTAAGCACCTGCAAAAAACATCAGGGACACAAGGAAAGGCAAGAGATAGTCGCCCCCTCTCAAGGAGTTCACAGTCTAATGGGGGAGACAACAAGCAAAGAAATATGTACAAATATGTACCCACCTATAGACTAGCAAATGAGGGTAGCTAGATAGCACAGTGATAATAGATAGCATCGTGCCTGGGGCCAGGAAGACAACTCATCTTCCTGAGCTTAAATCCAATCTCAGATATTTACTAGCTGTGACCAATGGTGTTTACCTCAGTTTCCTCATCTGTAAAATGAGGAAGAAGGAAATGGAAAAACTACTCCAGTACCTTTTTCAAGAAAACCCCAAATGGGCTTACAAAGACTCAAACATGACTGAAACAACTGAACAACCAAACAGAGCAAATTGGGGGTAATCAACTAGAATTAAGGGAAACTGGAAAGGCCTGGATAGAGAAAGCCACATGATACCCAGACTCTAAGCTGCTACCATCTGGCCCGATCTCCTAAACAGCTGGCAGCTCTGCCCCAAGCACAAAGACCACCATAGTGCTGGAGAACTGACCTGACACTAGCAATACAGTGGAAAGAGAGTTTGCTCTTGAGTCAGAGCACCTGGGGTTCAATTCTTACTTTTGATGCTTACTTCTGTGCGAGCTTTGATATGTTGCTCCCCCCCACCTCTGTTTCCTTAGTTGTAAACTGAGAGGATCAGATTAGATGGTTTCTGAGGTCCCTTCCAGCTCTAGAGTTATGATCAGTTGGACATCAGGGATAATCGCATTTCCCCCAGAATCAAGCAGAAGCCAAACTCTCAAGTTTGGGAGAAAGGGGGAGGGAATAAGTATATAGAGTACCTACTATCTTATTTGATAACCCAAAGAGAGTATTATTATGATTGGTACTATTATGATCTATCTCCATATTATAAAGGTTAAGTGACTTGTCCAGGGGCTGGATTTGAACTCAGGTCTTCCTGATTTCAGCTCAAGGGCCTTATCCACTGTGCCACCAGCTCACTGTAGAACAGCGCTGACCTAATTTAGAATGTGGCCCTTTGCAAACTCTTCACCCACTCTTAGTTCCTTGGGGCCAGGAAAAATAAGGCTAATCCCTCTTCCACTTGGTAGCCCTCAAAATATTGAAAAACAGTTCTCACGTCTGCCCTGCTCCCCATCTTCCGAAAGTCACACTAGCTTCTATGTTTTCACAAATTTTACACATAAGGAAACTGAGGCCCAGAAAGATATAATGTGTGATTTTTGCATGTATGTATCTAAAGGGAACCTTAATCAATGATTAATCTAGGAAAATATCAAAGGTATCTGCATCTACACCCATATGCACACTTTGTAACAAATGGATCATCGAGAGAAAGAAGACAGTATCCTCCAATTGTTTTTTGTCAGTTTATTATAAAGGTTCCTTTCTGGCTACAAAACAAGAATTTAATGGGTATAAAAAAAGTCAAAATTCCTTGGTCCTTCCCTGTCTCTCTCCCATGAAGAAATACTGTGAGCCTCTGGCAGAATGGACCAGCCTGGTGAGCTTTGAAAGATCAGAGGAGCCACAAGACTGGTATCTAGAGCAGAGTCTGCCAGGAGTCCTCAAGGCCAAATCTGGTGAGGAGCCAGCTCAGGCAAGTGACCTGCTTGACCCAACTGCATATTAGTTCATTCAGCCCACCAGCTGAGCCACCAATGTGTTACAAGGAATGACAAGGACAGACCAACTAGAGTCAGGAAGATGAGTTCAAATCCATCCTCAGACCCTTCTGTTTGCCTTGTTTTTCTTCTCTATAAAATAGGGACAATAATAGCAACTACTTCAAGGGTTTAGTGAATTCAGATCAGGATCAAATGAAATAATATCTGTAAAGCACTTATGCTAGTGTTTAAAATTGCATGTTCTAGGGCAGCCATATGGTTCATTGGATGAGAACCAGACCTGGAGACAGAAGGTCCTGGGAAAATACAAGTGACCCCCCTCACTTCACCCCAATTGCCTAGACAAGATTTTAAAAAATAAATGCATGAATATTCATTCCCTTCATCTATTGGCTATGAACCTGGAGGGTGAATTTTTCTGTAGTCACCAGTCTAGTCTACTTTCCAGTCTAAGGGTGTGCCCCAGTTTGAGAGAATGTTTTTATAATTCTACTTGCTACACTCTTAGTCAATGTTTCTTTGTAAAAACCAAATAGGAGGCAAACAGAGACAGTGGTCATGGGCAAAGTAAAGGGCTTTTAAAAACTAATTGTCGTTAACAGTATTGTTCATTGATACTGAAGAGCAATTTATTAAATGACCAACTATGATATTAACCAGCTATTAGTACTATGGGGAACACACTGGTGGGGGCTCATAAATAACAGTTACTAAGAAAGCCACCCCAATCCTTCCTTCTCTAAGATGATAGAACTTGGAAGGCAAAAAACTCCAGGCGAGTCCTGGAGATCCTTTGGGGCACTTCCTTCCACTTGGATGAGAGCATAAGGGAAAGCTCTGACCCTTCTAAAATCACCCAAGAGAAACAGACTGTGAGAGGGGGTAATACAATACCTGAGAGAAGATTAAAACCCGGTGCCCTTCATCACGCAACTTTTTCAGCATCTTCTGCAGGAGCATGAGCTTCCCAGAAGACTTGACCAAGGAGCTGCCATCATAGGAACCATTGGGTAAAACTGGTGCCTCCTGTTCAATAATCAATCAATTCAGAAGCATTTATTAAGTTCCAACTAATATAGAAAGCACAGTAAGGAGCTGGGACTACAAAAGCAGCTTACTTACAAATTCTAGCAAAGGAAACAAGTATATTTAATTAAAGGTATATGGAAAATATTTGGGGCAGGGAGGAAGGTCCTGGAGCTATGATTTCATTGGTACAGGGAATCCCCATCATTGTGTCAGAGGTAGGACTTGAAATCGGTCAGGTCACTCTGGAGACTTCTATGTTTAAATCACAAAGGAATTTGGAGCAAGATTGGCACTGGCCCCTGGGGGAAATGTAGAAGGGTGCTTAAATAGAGCTCTGAAAATGGCATGGGAACATACAATAGAATGTCATGTGTCAAAAGAGCCTGGACTTAGGGGGTGAGTGAAGGGAAATAATATGCCATAAAGCCAGAGTTACAGGAATGAAGAGCCTAAAGGGACATCAGCCACCCCATCTAGTCCAAAGGAGAAATGAAGGAACATGTTCTATATGTAGCCACCTGGATTCTACATAAAGACCTCCACTGAGTGGGAGCCCAACAGAGGAGTTTGTGTTTGATCCCAGATAATTAGGAGCTACAGGAATTTGTGAAGCGAAGTATATGGCATGGTCCACCTTCAGCTTTTAAAAATATCCATTTGGTATTTTTAGCTACGCTCTTTGTGATGGCAAAAAACTAGAAAATGAGGGTATGTCCATCAATTGGGGAATGGCTGAACAAATTGTGGTATTTGTTGGTGATAGAATACTATTGTGCTCAAAGGAATGCTGAACTGGAGGAATTCCATGTGAACTGAAACAACCTCCAGGAATTGATGCAGAGTGAAAGGAGCAGAACCAGAAGAACATTGTACACAGAGACCAGAGACATACACTGTGGCACAATTGAATGTAATGGACTTCTCTACTAAGCAGCAATGCAATGATCCAGGACAACTATGAGGGAACTATGAGAAAGAACATCATCCACATGCAGAGAAAGAACTGTGGGAGCAGAAACACAGAAGAAAAACAACTGCCTGATCACATGGGTCAATGGGGATATATGATTGGGGATGCAGACTCTAAACAATCACTCTAGTGCAAATGTTGTTAATAATATGGAAATCAGTCTTGATGGACACACGTAAAACCCAGTGGAATTGCAGGTCAGCTATAGGAGGGGAGCGGGAAGGGAGGGAAAGAACATGCTTGTAACCATGTACAAATATTCTAAATTAATTGATTAAATAAAATTTTCCAAATTCAAAAAAGAGGGGAGTAACCAATGTTAAAAAAAAACTATCCATTTGGCAACAGTGTGGAGGATGGATTGGAGAGAGTGCTTAGAGGGCTAAAGATAGGCTGAAGAGGGCTTTGTACTCAAGGCTTGCCCTCTTTTACAGACTGACTCAAGTATATTGTCCAAGAGCCAGAAAGGAATTGGGACTCTAGGAAAGGCAACACCTGCACCTCTCATGTGGCATTTCTCTTACCCCCATCCTTCATACCCAGTCCAGGAAGAGACAAATCATGGGGAAGAATCTCCCCCTGTGCTGGGCATACAGAGATCCCTGAGGGTAAAGGACAGCATGTGGAATAGGAATCCTGCTGCCTGCTCAATATGGAGTGGCCCAGAGATCTATTTGCCTCTGTTCAAAGCAACCTACCCTTAGGGAGGGAGAGCAGATGGATAAATGGTTGGTTCTCAGTGGTCCTCATGGGCACCATTTGCACCATCTTCTCTGAGGATTAACTACAAACTGTTTGACTACAAGCTGGTTCCCAAGGCCTTTGCCATGCTGCTGGGCTGCCCACCTCTCACCACCAGTTGGTGTATTCAGGAAAGGCGAACTCATTTCAGCATCAGTTTGGCTAATAGCTGGCATTTTCAGTGAGCTTTTAAAGCTCCGAGAATGCTTAACATACATTATCTCATTAAATCCTAGACACTTGATGAGATAGCTACTGGTCTTCTTAACTCCAGAGGCCAAAAGATTATAAATTGAGCCGGGAGCCATTCAACCTCTTCACTTTACACTTAAGGAAACTGAGGTCCAGTAAGGTGGGTTTTGAATGCTGCTGTCTCCTGACCCCGATTACCATACTGCAACTGGTTACCACTCTCCCCAAGCCAAAAGATCATGATCTGGTGATTAATCACCATTATTTGGAATTATGATAGCTCCCTCCGTTGTTATGGATAATGGAGTTGACTATGCCAGTCAACTAGCAATTTATTAAGCATCTACTCTGTGCCAGGCACTAGAAAAAGCCCTAGGATACAAGAAAGGCAAAAGGCAATCCCTGCCTTCAATGTACTCACAGTAATGGGAGAGAGAGGGTGAATTAGAGCTGATTAGGGATGGAGAAAGGCTTCCTAGAGAGGATGGGATTTTAGCTGGGATGGGAAGGAAGTCAGGAAGTGGAGATGAGGAATTCCAGGCATGGGGAACAGCCCCCTTATAGGTAGGTCTATAGAAGGCAGAGCCCCTGAACCTACCACGGCAGCCACGGGGAAGAGATACGGGTGGTTGCAGCATTTCTTCAGGTCCATCATGATGTTCAGCAGAGACACTTGATTTCCGCCACCTTTGGAGTTCAAGGCTTCAAAATTTCTGGTCAGAATGAACTTGTAGTATTTCCTGCAGCAGGAGAGGAGAATAATGGCCACTGACAAAGGCAGGGATATCTCTTCCATTTGTATCCTTGGAACTTGTTTTTTTTTTTCTTTTTGGTGGGATCTCATTGGTGTAGACCAGTGGGTTCCCAAACTTTTTTGGCCTATTGCTCCCTTTCCAGAAAAAATTATTACTTAGCCCCCTGGAAATTATTTTTTTTAATTTTAATAGCAATTAATAGGAAAGATAACTGCACCTGTGGCCATCACCGCTCTCCTGGATCACTGCAGCACCCACCAGGGGGCGGTGGCGCCCACTTTGGGAATCACTGGTAGACTTCTCTCTACCACTTTTTCCAATCTCATACTATGTGCCAGGCCTGGGCTCTGTGCTAATTGCACTGGGGATATTAATAAAAAGAACAAAAGCTTCTTCTGTCCTCAATGAGGTAACAATAACAATCTAAATTATAGTCTTAGACATCAGATATGGGGCACTGGGAGAATAAGTGATTTTCCCAGGGTCATCAAGTGAGTATGTGGCAGAGCGGGACTTGAACCTAAACTAGCTTATTCTCTAACTATTTCCACATGACATCAGCACCCGGCACAAAATAAAATCATTTTACAGAGGAGGAAACTGAGGCTCAGAGATCTTGAGTCTCTCCACACGGTCATAATTCACCAATAAGAGTTAAGCCTTCATGATTGGAGGTCCATTACTCTCCACCATGGTACCCCTTCATCTGGAGAGCCAAGATAGGAGCTAGCACCAACCTAAAGGACTAGTTCAGAATTCTTATTCCCCAAGATGAAGGAGACTCCTCTTAAGGCATGCTCTCCAGTTCTTGAAAAATTCTCCCCCATGCACTGGGAAAAAACAAGGGTCCAAAGAGTTCTAGACTTGATATTTTTCTGGATTTGAGGGTGGTGGAGTAAAAGAGGGTAATGTAGATTTTTTTTCAGCCTGGGCACTGCCTATTGAACTCCAACATGGATTGATGGGTTCAAATGGCACTTATGCCTGTAGTCATTTACTAATTAGTCAATCTCCATAATGATCCCAGAAGGCTATTAAAATCCTAAATCCAGAGGGAAGGTTATTCATTTAATATAGTTGGGAAAACTCCTCTCCTAGCTCCTCACCCAGAAGACCCTTTAGGCTAATGCCAGGAGAGCTGAGGAATAGAGGAATAACATTGCTATAGTGCCTCCTCCGATGTGCCAGGCACCATGCTTAGTGGTCTACAAACATATCTCACTTGATCTTCACAACCATCCTGTGCAATTATTATCATCCCCCATTATCCCTCTCCCTTATTGCTATCTCCAGTGGAGGGGATACATAAGAGTTTAAGCTTAAGGGTCTGAGGCTGGATTTGAACTTGGGTCTTCTTGACTCCAGGCCAAAAGCTCTATCCACTGTACCACCAGATGCCCCTCATGGATGGAGTCCTGAAGCCAGTTCATTAAGACTAGAGAAAGGAGAGGGTGAGGGTGAGAAATAGAGACAAAGGGAAGAGGGAAGTAGAAACATTATAGTCCCCTCCTCTTACTAGGTTTAGTCCTGGTCCCATTCCTTCATTTAACAAACTGAGGCCAAGAAAGGGAAAATGTTGAGTTACAAATAACAGAGGTAGGATTTGAATATAGGTCCTCCAGCTCCAAACCTAGTACTGACAATCATTTATAAACACTTATTAAGCGCTGACTGTGTACGTAAGCATCTACACTTGAGTCCTGCAGATACAAAGGAAAGCAAAATGCTATCCAGAAGCTCCCTGGAAGTTCGCTGCTTCTCAAAGGGGGGCCGGAAGAAGGTCTGGGAGCCCAAAACTCACTTCTGCATCTGGCTTAGCTCCACTCGCACAATCAGCTCCGTCTTGGCTGGCATGTTCTTAAACACATCAGCTTTCAGTCGCCTCAGCATGTGGGGCCCCAGCAGGTCATGCAGCTTCTTGATCTGATCTTCCTTGGAAATATCAGCAAACTCCTCCAGGAAGCCCTCTAGGTTGCTGCAGAGAAAAGTAGAGATAAAAGAAAGGGGCCTCGATGGTGTCTCCCAAGCCATCAGCCAATAAATAGTCTGTGCTAAAAGCAGAGAATCCAAAAAAAAAAGGCAAAAATCAGGTCCCAGCCTTCTTGGGAGAGATACACAGGAGGGTAATTTCAGAGGGAAGGTGCTACCGGGGATGGGGAGTGAGGAAGGTCTCCAGCAGAAGGTAGGACCTACCCACTTCACCGGCTTATTGGGACAAAGCTGGAAGGATCTGGGAAAAGTATGTAGAAAGCAAACCTTAAAGGTGGCTCTAAATGGGAGCTATTGGAGCAAAGGTAGGGTGCAGGGTGACCACTCTGCAGGGAGGCTGTGGAAGGAATTCCTAGCCCAGGTCAGAGTGGAGTTAGCTGTCCTCTGAGGATTTGGGGCATTTAAAGGGTGACTCACTTGAACCGTTCTGGAGTCAGGAAGTTTAGAAGATGGAACAGTTCCTCAAGGTTGTTCTGCAGGGGGGTCCCTGTAAGCAGCAGCTTGTAGTCAATCTTGTAGCTATTCAACACCCTAAAGAACTAGGGGGACAAAAGGGAAGATATTCTAAGTCCTGGTCGTCCCACTAAGTACTATTAAAAGAGCAAGTTGTAGCAGGCTTTCCTCTGCCTGTCACTGGTCTTCCCCCATCCACTCCCTCTCCTGGATACAATGGCTTACCTTGGACTGGTTGTTTTTCAGCCTGTGAGCTTCATCTACCACAAGACAGGCCCATTCGATGGACCCCAGGATGGCCTGGTCAATGGTAATGAGTTCATAGGACGTGAGCAAGACATGAAACTTGATCTGTGCCTCCTTCTGCGTGGAAAGGAGAGAAGAGCTTGGACAACGAAGGCAGAGACGTTGTCTCCATAGCCGTGCCATGCGGCCGTCGTGGAGGAGAGACATCATTGTGGGGAAGGGGCCCACCAGCAATAACTGCTGGTCCTTTGCTTCCAAACCAGCCCCCCACAGCCGCAATCTAAGGAAGCATCTACCCAACTGCCAACTGCCACCCACAGGACAGATTAGGATGCAGGGCTAACCACCACCGCCATCTTGACCATCATCTTCCCTCAGATCCTTCCTGATGGAGACAACAGCCCAGGACCTGCAGCTGAACCCCAGAGCCTTGGAAATAGCAATGGTGCAACCCCAGTGCCCACAACCATCATCCAGGGGCTCCTGCAGGTGTTACAGCCACATCTGTTGAAGACCTACTAAGAGAATTCCTGTCACTAAAGCCCTGTCAAATGGTACAACCTCAGAATGACTTTAATATGATTTTATCAATAGAAATGAGACTAAAGAAGATGTAGGAGGCAACTAGTTAGTCCAATGGGTGGAGTAGGGAGGACCTGAGTTCAAAAATGGCCCCGGACACTTAACCCCTATTGCCTAGCCCTTACCACTCTTCTGCCTTGGAACCAATTATTGCAGTATGGATTCTAATGTTTTTTTTTTCCTTTATTTTTTTTTAAACCCTTAACTTCTGTGTATTGGCTCATAGGTGGAAGAGTGGTAAGGGTGGGCAATGGGGGTCAAGTGACTTGCCCAGGGTCACACAGCTGGGAAGTGTCTGAGGCCAGGTTTGAACCTAGGACCTCCTGTCTCTAGGCCTGAGTCTCAATCCACTGAGCTACCCAGCTGCCCCCTTAATGTTTTTTTAAAAAGAGGTGCTCCCATCTGTTTGAGCCACTATACCCCAAGGACCCTTTCCATATGTGTGGTGGGAACTCCCCAAGAGTAGGGACTATATTCTATGGAGAAAAGCCCAGTGTTTTTGCACAAAGTGAGCATTTAATAAATTCTTTTATTCCCTGATTCAAGTACTCAAGAAATAAGCCCTCCTCCATGAATTTTGACAGAAATATTTAGGATGGGAAACTCATTACCTCTCTACGAGGTCTATACCATTAAAAGATTTTAATTGTTATGTATAATAATCCAAAAATTACCCTAGTAGCCAATTAGCCTTTTTTTATAAGGCAGAAGCAAAGAAATTGTTCCTAGTCACCCACCAGGCCTACATGAAGCACTTCTAGCACTTCTTAAAGATAAGTTGTGGCAGGGGCAGCTGGGTAGCTCAGTGGAGTGAGAGTCAGGCCTAGAGATGGGAGGTCCTGGGTTCAAACCCGGCCTCAGCCACTTCCCAGCTGTGTGACCCTGGGCAAGTCACTTGACCCCCATTGCCCACCCTTACCACTCTTCCACCTATGAGACAATACACCAAAGTTAAGGGTCTAAAAAAAAAAAAAAGATAAGTTGTGGCTCTGCTTTTTAACTTGGCTTCACTTTATGCAGGTCCTCCCATCTTGCCTCATAAATTTCGTATTTATCTTTTTTTCCTCAAATCACATAATATTCTATTATATTAATAGGCCACAATTTATTCCGTCATTTTCCAGTTGTGGGAATATAGGTGTCCTCCAATTTGTTTTTCCTATTATTCATACAGCAGCTATGAATATTTTGCTCAGATAGGTTCTTACTTTTCCTTTTTATGATGTTTTTTGCAGCCCATTCCATTTTTGAAGCATTCTCCCATGTGAAATAGAATGGAGAGAAGGAAGACCGTGGAAATAGAAAGACAGGAATGATCAGCACAGCTCCACATCATTGCTACAGTGAGTTGGGGTTATTAAAATATAAATAGCCTTCTAAAAATCGTTTAAAATCACTGTGAACAGATCCATGATTTAAGCTAAAATGGTTTGGGCCATCTACATGTGATGAACTTTCAAGGATGGTATCAGAGGGACCTTTCCAACCTGCCCTTTGGTTATCCCATCCAAGATATGGCCATGGGCTGGACAGACCATGCTATTGATCCAGCAAGGCATTCTCTCTTTAATAAAGCAGAGAAAAAAAAACAGAGAAGCTTCTAAGGACTTATTTGAATTGATGCATTCTTTAAAGAGGCAGCTAGGTGGCACAATGGATAGTGCTGGATCTAGACTAAAGAAGACATGAGTTCAGATTCTGAAATTTCCTGACTGTAATGCTGTGAGTTTGCCTCAGTTTTCTTCAGCTGCACACTGAGTAAAATGAATAGGAACTGCCTCACCATGATTGTTATGAAAATAAAATGAGAATTAATGTATGTAAACAATAATCTGTAGACCTTTGTAGATGTTGTTGTTGTCATTTCAGTCTTGTCTGACTCTTCGTGACCCCATTAGGAGTTTTCTTAACAAAGATACTAGAGCCGGTTTGCCATTTCCTTCTCCAGCTCATTTTACAGATGAGAAAACTAAGACAAACAAGGTGAAGTGGCTTGTCCAAGGCCACACAGCTAAATAAGTAAGGTCAAATACAAGTCTTCCTGAATCCAGGGCTCAGCACGTTGCACCAACTATCTGCCCAGTTTGTAAACCTTGAAATGCTGTATAAACTATAAGAAATTATAAATAGAATTTAATTTTTTTAAAAAGCTGCTGAAGTCTCATTAATTCATCTGAGTCCTGGAAAAAATACAAAAAATCCTGTAAACTTCCCTACTTGTTCTCAGTGGAGAAGTGTGGAATGCATCATACACAGTTGTTTTGTGGGTTGGTCTTGCCTTTTTTGGATTTCTGTCTTTACAAGAGAAGGATCAATGGATGTGAGGCCATATCAAGAAAATGACAGTGTAAATTTAAGGTGGCAATAAAAATGTTTAAGTTGTAAATCAGTTTAATAATTGTCTACTTTTTTAATTTTGTGCATTGGAATTTTGGGGTGTGACTATGTGAAAGGATTTCTCCAGAACTCTCTTCACTTATGTGACTGCCACTCCCATGTACGATTTAGTGCCAAGTCCTAGAGAATTATCAAAATCAGAATTTGAACCCAGAGCTTCTTGATTCCAAACCCTACATTCTATCCACTCTACCTGCCACTGATGCCAGAGTTCTTAATCTGTGATCTACAGATCCCAAAAGGGGTCCGTGGATAGATTTCAGGGGGTCTGTGAACTTAGATAAGAAAAAAAATCACATCCTTATTTTCACTAAACCAACATGTTTCATAACCTCATCCTACAGGCCCCCTTTTTTCTTTTGTTCTTTATTGTAATCACCAGTAGACAAATCATAAAACATATTGATTTCTTACAATAAAGAACAAAAGAAAAAAGGGCCCGTAGGAAAGGCCAATGGAGCTGGGAGCCCAGTTGTTCTCAATGGGGTTGTCAATGGAGAAGAAGATATGCTTCAGGATAATTAAATAAGGGCTCAGGAAGCCCCTCCACATATTACAGAGAAGAAGTGAGTTTGATACCCTGAGGTTAGAACTGAACTCAGTCCTCCCACCTTCCCAGACCAAGAGGAACCCAAAGCAAACCCCAACGGCTTACTTTCATGCGGAAAACCTTCTTCCCACTCCGGATGGCGTTGTCCTCAAAGGAAAACTCATTCTCCCGAATCACTGATCGGCTCTCCTTGTCCCCCGTGTAAGTGACCACATAAAAGTCTGGTGCCCACATCTCGAATTCCCTCTCCCAATTGATGATGGTGGACAGGGGGGCACTGACCAAGTATGGCCCCTTTGAGTGACCCTGGAGAGGGAGACAATGCCCAGGTGAGCTTGCCAGGCCATCATTGATTTAAACTGGTACGATCAACAAGTATTTATTAAATCCTAGATGCTGGGGACATATTTTGTACATGGGCCGTGCATGAAGGAACCTCTGAAAGCATCTCATCATAAAATCATAAGCTAAGAGGGAAGATGGCCTTAGAAGTATCTAATCCAACCTCCTCATGATAACCATGAAGGAAAATGAAACCCAAAGAAATGATCTGTCCAAGGACACGCAGGCAGTACAAATTTTGAACTCTTTACACACATTCCAACCCCAGACTTACCTCCTTATAGAGAGAATACAAGTACACGATGGTCTGGACTGTCTTCCCCAGTCCCATCTCATCAGCGAGGATGGTATCTGTGCCCTGGGCCCAGGAGAACCTCAGCCAGTTCAGCCCCTCCAGTTGATAAGGGTGGAGGGTGCCCCCTGTGGCATCGATGTACCACGGTTGCTTGTCGAACTTGACAGTGGGCTGTTTGGGGAGAAGTAGCCAAAGTCCCTTTGTCTACACATTCTCTATCAATCAATCGATTAATAATTATTTATTATTTATTTATATAAATATAGATTTAGATTTATTATGTTCAGGCACTGTGCTAAGAGATGGGGATGCAAAAAAAGACAAAAACAATCTCTGCCCTCAAGGAGCTTACGTTCTAAGCCATGCCCCCACTCATGTTATGGCTATAGGGAGCCCTAAACTCTTGTCTTTCCACTCCACCTTCCCAATGCAATGGCTTAGACTCAAGTGGCTTCTCTACTCTCCCCAGCTTAAACTGAAGCATGATGTCCTCCTTCCTGGCATGAGATAACGTATGTATCTAAAGGGCTTTGCCTACCCTCAAAGCCTGCCATCATTACCTGTTACTATAATTATCCCTCCCCTGGCCAAGTAAATGATTGTTACAATACAATGAGGCAAAGTGGCCCAATACCAATGGAACTACCACTCTGGAAATCAATTCAACTATCCATCCTCTTTGACCCGGTGAGCCAGCCTCTTAGGTCATAAACTCCCAAAGAGGTCAGACAAAGAGAAAGGCTCCACAGATACAAGCAGAGATATGGGAACTGGGAGGGAAGTGGGGACCCCCCAGTGACTGGGGAATGTTGATGAAGTAATCATGATCGAAGGAATGATCAATGAGAAGTTCAATGCAAAATGGAAAGACCCCTATGGACTGATACAGTGAAGTACAGAAGAGGAAGAGGGATAAAGTCAATACAATAATGTAAAGAGGGGGAAACTGAAGGATTTAAGAAATGAGAAAATTCAAGCCTTCATGTAAATCTATTATATATATATATATAACAGTAGTCAAGCCTTGGTCATTGGATTTAATAGAAAAAAGAAAAGCATAAGAAGAGCTTTATAAATGTTAGCCATCATTATTATCTTTATTCGTGTCCATAGAGGTCATAAGGATGTAACATAAAAAAGGCAGCTTGTTCCCACAAGTCAAACCAGCTGGATGAGAACAGTTCATAAGCTGAGGATGAGTAACCACAAAACAAATAACAGCAATCAAAAAATTTCTATAGCATCTTAAGTTTGTAAAGCTGTATAATCTCACCTGATCCTCACAGCAACACTTTTTTTTATCTAAACTGTCCTTCTGTCTTAGAATAAGCAGAAGAGCAGCAAGAGCTAGGCAATGGGGGTTAAGTGATTTGCCCAGGTCACAAAACGAGGAAGTATCTGAGGCCAGAATTGAACCCAGGTCTCCTCCCGACTCCAGGTCTGGCTCTCTATCACTGTGCCCCCTCATAGCATCTTTCGAGGGAAGTATTATTATGAAAGGTTGGAGAGAGATCAGATTATGAAGAGTAAGAGATTCTACGTTGATTCTTTTGGTGCCAAGTTCAGTTCTCTAATAGCTAACATTTATATAATACTTTCTTGAAATCTATATGATCTTGATTTTACAAAGGATATAAAACAGAGGCTCGGAGAGGCTAAATGATTTGCCCATGGGTTAAGTAAGCAGAAGAGACAGAGTTCGAACCCAGAGCTTCCTGGCTCTAGAGATCCAGCATTGGATCCACCAACCCACACTGATGGCACACAGTGCCAACTAACCAGCTTCTACCTCTCATTCCCCTGCCCCCTCCTCCTCCTTCCCAACTCACATCCACTAAAGGCGTCTCTGGGGGCTTCTCCAGTTTGTCATCTTTCAGCTTTTTCCCTTTCTTGTTCAGTCTCTTGGGTGGCCGGGAATCTTCTCCTAACATCAGCTCCCTACAAGAGACCATTGGTAATGAGAGGCAAGCAAGGGAGAAACTCATATACCTACCAGGAAAGACAGACAGAGAGGCTGGAGAGAAGAAGACTCCAGCACTCGGGTGACCAGAGGATGACCGGAGCCCCCCAGTCCCCATACCTGTGGTTCCAATAGCCTTGCTTCAGATTCTCATAGTAGGGTATGTCGATGTCATCAATCTCCCAGGTACACTGGTCATAGGGAAGGTCTTTCCACTTGATCAAGTAATGCACATCCCCCTTCTTGTCAAAGCTGCAGCAGAACCAAACAGGCATGGATTTGGGGATCATACAAGAGAAACGCTGGGATTTTACAGGACTTTCCATTTATAATTTATATCTAGTTTCACACTCATGAGCTCCTCTGATCTTCTCAGATCCAGCTGGGGAATACGGGACCAAATTAAATTAAGCCAATGTACATCCCGATAAACCTGAGAAGACTACATGGAGCTGGATTCAGATTCTGCCTCTGGTGTTTGCTAGCTGTGTAATCCTGGAAAAGTTAACCTCATCTGTGAAATGTGAAGGTTCCTGGACTCAAGATGGCCTCTGAGGTCCCCTCCTGCTCTAAATCTGGGACTGGACAAGTCCTTACACCTTTTGTGACCTTACGTTTTCCTCTTGTCAAATGAAGCGGTTGGACTAGATGGCCTCAGAGATCGGGGTCCTAGCCCAAAGTAGTTAGCCAATAAATATTTGCAGAATTAATATGTAAAATGGGGAGATTGGATGAGAAGATCTCTAAACTCCCTTCCCAGGACCCAATGAATGTTGGCAGCTAGGTGACATAGTGGATAGAAAGCACCCCATTCAAATCCTACATTAGACACTTAACTGTGGGGACCCAGGTCAAGTACTTGACCTTTCTTCATCTGTAAAGTGGGATAATAATAGTCCCTACTTCACAGGGGAGTTGTGAGGGCCAGATTACTGTTATCATCATCATCACCATCATCATCATCATCATCATCAACACCAGGGACATCCTAAATCACCTTTAATAGGTGTGTGTGTGTGTTTCTAGCCAATCACCATAACTAGCAACAAAAGTCATGAAAGTAAAAGCCTCCCCATCCCACCATTCCCTCTACAAAATGCTTATCTTCTGCAAGGTCTGTGCAGTCCCTTGTGGATCACCCCCAGCTTTCCAGCCAAATTAGCTTCTCTTTGCTCAGGATGTTCAAGTCTCAGCTGAAGCACCACAGCCTCCCCTAACCCCTCACCCCTAATGGTCAGTCCTCAATTCAGAATCAACTCTGGCTTTTGTTGTGGATCTTAGCAGGATCCCTGTTGTCCCTTCCACTCCCTGAAAGAGTGTAAGCTCCTGGTGGGTAGAGGCTGGAAATTTCCCTTTTGTTTTTCCTATTCCCAACACCTAAAACAGTGCTGGCACTTAGTAGGCTCTTAATAAATATTTATTGAATCAAACACCAGGCAATGTCCTTTTGTGACAAGAGACTTTGGCGGCCTCTGTAGGTGCCCAAAATGCACGTGACCCAAGCCAGCAAGATTCATGGGAAAAAATTAATGGCTTCCACAGAAAGGCAAAGACAGGTGAGAATGGTTTGCATGAGTAATGGGTGTACTAAGCCAGGAAATCAATATGGCTAAGACGGATTGCCTTGTGACTAGGGAAATTTATGGATTTTTCAATAAATAATTAGTAGTTATCAGGGCTTTGGGGTAATATATTTTGGGAAAATTCACTGGCCAGTTGAGGAGAGGTTTACAATTTATGCTTTTAATATGCAGTTTAATAGAGGTGAGATTCATGTGTCAATCCCACGTGGGTCTTGATTGCCCCTTCCTTTGGCTGTTCTCCCAAAGATAAGAATTGAAACCCTTCGAAGGACTAGGACAACTGAGTGAAGCAAAGAAAGGGCTTTCAGGGTGACAGAGCCTTGATTTGCCATTTGGGTACCTTCATAACCAAATTTTTAAGGCAAATTCAGGGGAGTGAGGAAAGACTGGGCACCTGTGGTCATAAGGTCAATCCCTGAGCCTGGGAAGGGAACAAGGTAAAGAAAAACCAGGAAGGAGCTCAACTGGGTACATGGCCAGCAGACCTCTTGAATAATTTTCTGTATTCAATCACTCAACATTTAAGTGCCTACTATGTGCCAAGCCTGGCTTAGTTAACTGATTGGATGATTGATGGATAGATTTCCTATTTTAACTGTTCTTGCTAAGCAGATGTTATTCCTTCTACCTGCTAAAAGTTCTAATAGCACCCTCTACATTTCAGTGCCCTAAGAAAGAGCCCCAGTTGACCGCTGTAGTTATGGCTTTGAAGGACTATGAAACAAAGCATTAAGGGAAATGCACATTTTCGATGAGCGTGCCTATCTTCATCGAGTTTATAGACCAGGAGAATCTAAGGAAATGAGAGAGTTTAGTGAAATCTGTTTCAATCTTTCTTGTTAAAAAAAATCTTCCTAAAATATATTCATCTACTTCCCTGCCCTGGTTGTTGCAGTAACCTGACAATAACTTGGTCTTTCTCTGGCCATTTGGGCACTGGAGACGGGGAACCTGGAGGAGGAGGTACCAGTAGGGCAGGGGCCAAAGAAGAGGAGAAGAATGCCAGCCATGGTCACCCCACCCTCTGCATCGCTCTCACCTGTGGTTCAGGATCCGGTGAATCATCATCCATTCAGGCTTGATCCCATAGCGATAAAACCTCTCCTCCATCTTGGCGTAGTGGGGGTCCTTGTTCTTCCTCTTCTCACTCTTACCATCCTCATCTCCAGAGCCATAGTCAAAGGGCGGGGGCTCGTCCATGTCATTCTTCCTTTGGTAGTTCCGGTACATCACCGTGTGATACAACTCCAGCTGGTCCCCAGGGCAGAGGAAGCAGAGTCAAGAAGGCCCCAGGACTCCTCCTCCCTCTTCGTATTCAATGGCAGACATCTCCCTCCTGAACTTGGCCAGAGACACCCCTTTCCCAGCTCAGACAGAGACATTCCCTGCCCAGGGCAGACAGAGAGCTATCTCTCCCCTGCAGGCTTGGCCAAAGACACAGAGTCAGAAGCCAAGAGAACCCATGGCTCCCTTCTTCCAGCTTCCTCCCCACAGGTCGCCCCATTTTCTAAGTCTGGAGATACAGAAGGTCAGCTCCTTGAGACTGAGAATAATCTCATTTTCTGACTTTATGATTTGTCCAAGAGAGTGCTTGGCACATAGTAGGCACCTAGTAAGTGCTCGTTGATTGATGATGGCTGAGTCTGACAGCATTTCTGGACCTTTCTGGCTACCTTTAAAATCCTTCCCCAATAATTATCTGAGAGCTCAGAAGCAACTTGCAGCCCTAGGTTCAGAGCGCTATCACAGGCCACACAGCCCTTCCCATCTCCCCCTCTTTCTCCTCCTCACCTGCAGCTCCTTCACCCAGGAACAATGCCAATAGGACAGTCCAGCCCACTTCACAAAGAACTCCCGCTCAGGAATGCCCTCCAGAGGCTTGGGTGGAGGGATGCCCGGGTCAGCATCAGGCGGGGGCAGCACAGTGATGAAGGGGGCAGGAGGCTCTGTCCATTTCCAGTGCAAGATCCGTTGGACTTTCCCTTTCAAGGGAGGGCACTGAGGACAGAAAGGGAAAAGAATAAATATCACCATATTTCTGGAGGAAGGAAGGAAGGAAGGAAGGAAGGAAGGAAGGAAGGAAGGAAGGAAGGAAGGAA
>NC_058132.1:39846501-39857633 GCF_016433145.1 Gracilinanus agilis
GAGGGAGAGGGAGGGAGAGAGGGGGGGGAGAGGGAGAGGGAGAGAGAGCAAGAGAGGAACAGAGAAAAGAGAAAGAGGCAGAAAGAGAAAGACATAGAAACAGAGATGGGGACAGAGAGAAGAGAAACAGAGAGAGGGAGAGACAAAGACAGCAGGAAAGGGAGACAGAGAGAGGAAGAGAGAGACAGAGAAGGGGGAAAGGGAGAGACACGGCCAGGCAGCCCAGTGGCTATTGCTCTGGGGCTGTTGCACTTGCCCAGCCGCCCAGAGAGAAGGCATTAGACGTCTCTCTAGTCCCTTCCTAACTGGGGTTCCGGCTGGGATGGGTTTCGAGGAAGCTCGGAGGAGGCTCTCGGTCTGCTGAGCCACTCGCTGCGCCCTGCCATGGATGTGGCGAGAGCCTTTCTCAGTTGTTTGGCCACCTGCGGGGTCCGGCTGCCGGAGCTGCGTCACTCACCTTTGCCCTCCTTGGTCTTGGCCTTCCGGATAGGCATGGGCTGGATGGGCTGAGGAGGGCTGACGGTCAGCGGTGGGGCGATGGTGACGGTCTCCACAGCGGCAGCCACGGCTGCTGCTGCGGCTGCCGCCGAGCTCCCCTTGAATGGGTTGTTGGCGCTGAATTCTCGCCACTTGGCCCCCAGGACCGTCATCATCTTAGACATGGGGATCTTGGGGTTCTTCTTGGCAATGAGAGGCCTGTGCAGGAGACAGAGGCAGGAAGAGCATCACACCCACATTCCCACCAAGGATCCATCCAAAACCACCTCCTGCAACCTCGGGCCTCTCAGTTCCTGCAAGCACTTCCTTCTGGGAGCAGAAGGAATCACTAGTCCCATTCTACAGATGGGAATACTGAGGCCTAAAGAAATAGAGAAGTGGCTAGGTGGCTCAGTGGACCAAGAGCCAGGTCTGGAGAAGGGGGTTCCGGGGTTCAACTCTGACCTGAAACGCTTCCTAGCTGAGTGACCCTGGGCAAGTCATGTCCCCTCTGCCTGCCTCAGTTTCATAGAGTTGAATTCCCAAGGTTGTTCCGAGGACCAAACAAGACATTTGTAACACGCTTTGCAGAATCTCAAGACACTACGTAAATACCGGCTGTTCTTACTGGGATAACTAACTACAAGCCGCAGGAAAGATGGGGTCCGGCAGGCACCCCTAACCAGCCCGTGAGGCCAGCATGGGCCCCCGTTAGAAGAAGGCTGTTCCAAGTCCCCAGGAGGCTCCAGAGTCCAGGGCCAGCAGAAGAGAAGAACTCAATGGGCTAAAACTGGACGGATCTCAGCCTGGGGCAGGATAGGGACAGGAAGGGAAGGTTCTCGCTCCTAGAAGACCCAAAAGGAGGAGCCAGTCTTGGAAGAGAGAATGCTGCTGGCTGCCCGCCTTCCACCAGAACTCAACCCGGTTGCCCCAGGAGATCAGCAGCAGCCGCCATCTTTGTCCCTTCGATCACCCCAGACTTGTCCCAAATCCAAGGAGCATCGATGGACAAGCCAGAAGGGCCCGCAGAGACCATCCATCTAACCCAGTGATTCCCAAAGTGGGCGCCACCGCCCCCTGGTGGGTGCTGCAGCAATCCAGGGAGGCGGTGATGGCCACAGGTGCATTTATCTTTCCTATTAATTGCTATTAAAATTTAAAAAAATTAATTTCCAGGGGGCTAAGTCATATTTTTTCTGGAAAGGGGGCGGCAGGCCAAAAAAGTTTAGGAATCCCTGGTCTAACCGCTCTTGTTTCAGAGAGGAGAGGATCGTACATTTAGAGCTGGAAGAGACCATGGAGATTGCCTTGGCCCAACTCCCTCCTTTTGCAAATGTGAAAACGAAAGCCTGAGGAGGTAAGTGACTTGTCCAGAGTCACCCGGGTAGGGAATGTCTGAGTCATTCCTGAATCCAAGACCGCTGCTTGATCTGCTCGACTACACTGACCTTCCTAGGACCACAGACTATATATCTGAGAACCAGGAGGCACCTCCGGGGCCATTCAGACCAACCCCTTCATTTTTACAGGGGAGGAAACCGAGTCACAAACCAACAAACCATAGAGAGGAAATAGCCAAGAAGGACTAGAAACCCCAGCCCTATCCTCCAAATCTACCATGTGCTGAGACCCAGAAAGGTTACATCATTTTCCCTGTGTCACCAGAAATGCAATTCAAACCCAACTCTTCTGGCTCTAAACCCAGCGTTCTTTCCAGAACTTCTCTTTTTTGCAACGATGAAGAATTATTTTTCAGCCCCTCCTGGGCATTGCTCCCCTGGCCCACACTCTCTGATTCAGCCAAACTGACCCTAAAACTCCATTCTTCCCTGGTGACCTCCATCTCCTCTCCCTAATCCTTTGCTGTACCTGAGATAGCATCCTTCCTTCCCTCTGCTTTACAGGATCTCTCTTCTTTTAAGATATAGGGGAAGGGGCAGCTGGGTGGCTCATTGGATGGAGAGCCAGGCATGAAGACGGGAGGTCCCAGGTTCAAGTCTGGTCTCAGACACTTCCCAGGTGTGTGACCCTGGGCAAGTCACTTGACCCCCATTGCCCACCCTTACCACTCTTGCCCACCCTTACCACTCTTCCACCAAGGAGCCAATCCACAGAACTTAAGGGTTTAAAAAAAAAGGGCCCAATAGAAAGCTACAGCAGTACTAATTCTAAGACAGAAACTAAGAGTTTTAAATATATTTATAATATATAATAAATTCTAAATTATGTAATCTATAAATAATAAATTATATATTATTATATATTAATTTGTTATACAATTATACAATGCTATATTATATCAATACATTATTTATTATGTATAATATGTTACACAAATTATATTAAATAATAAATGTTTTATATGTATGTATATACATATGTGTATAATATATTATATATTATATGTATCATAATGATAAATTATATATTATGTAGTAATAGTATAGTGACAATATGTATGTAATAAATTAAATATATATAAACATTTTTAATTAATTAAATATAAAAATAAATATGAATGAATAAATATAAATATAAAAACAAAAAATAATAAACGTACATAAATATAATTCAAGCACTGTCCTTGCTTAAAGCTTTCCTGATCCCATGAACTGCTAGGACCCTCCCACCCCAATCAAAGTATCTTACGTTTAACTATTTTGCATTTATTTCTGTTTATTGCCTTTAGATTTGTGCTGTAGATATTTTTGTATGTATTTGTTTTCTCCTGGATTAGAATGTAACTTCCTTGAGAGCAGGGCTGGTTTCATTCTTTGTCCTTATAGCTCCAGCCCTTGGCACAGTGCCAGGCACACTGGAAACATCTGGTGGATTGCCTGATTTCTAAACCCTTCCCTTCTGTCTTAGTATCCATTCAAAGTCAGAAGAGTAGCAAGGACCAGGCAATCGGGGTTAAGTGGCTTGCCTGGGGTCGCCCAGCTAGGAAGTGTGTGAGGCCAGATTTGAACCCAGGTCTTCCCAGTTCGAGGCCCGGCTCTCTATCATCCACTGTACTACCTAGGTGCCCCCAGGAAACATTTAGACAACGCTTGCTGACCCCCCCCCTGAATTCTTGAGGACAGAGACAAACATTTTGTCTGGTCTTTGTAGCACCCACCCGCCCATGCCACTTCTCATTGTGTAACCCAGAGCCTGGCAGACAGTAGGCACTTAACAATTACTGATTAAGAAAACTGAGCCCTCCTCAGACTTGATCCCCAAAGGAAACCAAGGCTGGACCCTACATTCCCACCACTTGTCAGACGGTACAGCTGATCCTTGGGGCTCATCTCCATCCCCACTGGTTGCTTACCTGAGAAATTGGCTGAAGGCCTTGTAGTTGGTCAAAGTGTGATAATCCTCTTCAGAGAACAGATAATCCACATCATCCAGGCCCCATTCCTCCATGAGCTGGCCTGAAGACTTGGGCTCCTACAGAGGCCAAAGAAAAGATAGGGAGAGAGGGAGACCCGCTGCCATTTCCCCCTTTAAGGCAGTTTTTTGTGGAGAGAGGGATTCGTAGATGTATTCGTTAAAAGAAAAGATCTCAGGGGCAGCTGGGTAGCTCAGTGGATTGAGAGCCAGGCCTAGAGACGGGAGGTCCTAAGTTCAAATCTGGCCTCAGACACTTCCCAGCTGTGTGACCCTGGGCAAGTCACTTGACCCCCATTGCCCACCCTTACCACTCTTCCACCAAGGAGCCAATACACAGAAGTTAAGGGTCTAAAAATTTAAAAAAAAAAAAAAAGAAAGAAAGAAAAGAAAAGATCTCTCTCAAGCTCCAAGAAAACTGGCATCTCTCTTTGATCCTCCCTCAGATGCTCAAGCAATGAGACCCTGCACAGATCATGTCAATGAGAAAAGTCATTTATGGGCATATAAACTCCCAAAGGATAGATCTGTCCAGTTGAGTCCCCCCCAATGCAACATAGTTCCTAAATCAACATGGCGACCCATATAGGTCGATGGCAGTGCTATAGCCTTCACAAAGGGCTTTACCCTGAGCTCAAAAACAAGATGGAGGTGGGGGTGGGTGGACAAGTGGAGATTAGAAACAATAGAAGGTGGGGTAATGAGGTAACTCAGTGGATAGAGAGCCAGACCTAGAGAAGGGAGGTCCTGGGTTCAAACCTGGACTTGGACATTTCCTGGCTATGTGACCACCCTGGGCAAGTCACTGAACTAAAATTGCCTAGCCCCTACCACTCTTCTACCTTGAAACCAATATCTACTATCAATTCTAAGACAGAAGGTAAGGGTATAAAAAAAGAAAAAGAAAAAAAAGGAACAATAGCAGCCTTGGGGAGTAGGAATGATGGAAAGAGGATTAGTCTGAAGTTTGCCCAATAAATGTTTGCTTGTTATTATCAATTAATATTAATAATAAAAACATCAACTCATACTTCTCAAACTATTTAAAGTTTGGAAAGCCCTTTTCTCCCCAATAGCAACTTAACAATGAATAACTCTGGTCACGTTGAGTTATTTTGGTAAAATAAGCATTCTAATCCCCATTATACAGATGAGGTGATTTTCCCGTGGTCACAGTCTGAGGTAGGCTTTAAACCCACATTGTTCCTGATGACAAAACCATTTGTGAACTCTTTGAGGGCAAAACCAGTCTTTTGCCTCCTTTCATATCCCCAGTGCTTAGCATAATGCCCAGCATTCAGTAGGCACATAATAAATGTTGACTGATTGATTGATTGATTGACTGATTGAAATCCCAAATTCTAAGTTTCCATTGTTTGAGATCCCCCCAAAATTAGAGGCAGCTTATAGCATAGTAGTTAGTGTGTTGAGTTTGGAGTAAGGAAGACCTGGAGATTCCGATCCTACCCTTGATACTAACTGACTGAGCACAGGAAAGCCATTGAGCATCCATATACTTCAGGCAACTCCCTAGGAAGTCATGATATTGTTCAGTTATTTTTTCAGTCATGTCCAACTCTTCATCACTCCATTCTGGGGTTCTCTTGGCTAAGATATTCCCCCTTGGAGAGGTTGGCCATTTCCTACTCCAGCGCATTTGATAAGTGAGGGAACTGATGCAAACAGGGTGAAGTGACTTATCTAGGGTCACACAACTAGAAAGTATCTAAGGTCTGATTTGAACTTATGAAGATGAGTCTTCCTGACTCTAAGCCCAGAACTCTCTCCGAGGTACTACCTAGATGCCCAGTGAGTCATAGAGTAATTGACATTTGCATTGGTGAATAAGAGTTCCCATCCTAGAAGTTTCTGATGCTGACAAAATTGTGAGTATACCCAAGTGGTCCCAAGCAGGGGGTTTCCTGATTGTAACCTGAGCTGTCCCCATTCTCATTCAGAGCTGCCTCTCTCGATGCCTCCAATGCCCACCGGCCACCTAGCGCCCAAAGTGGCCACTGTATGGGCAACATGTCTCCTGGGTTTCCCTCCACAATCTCTTGAAGAATTTCCTCATTATTCTACGTGTTTCTTTGGGATTCTGCCTCCTCCTATCCCCAGAGATATATCCTCTTGTATAAGTTTTTCCTAACATTTTTGACCTACTAAAATACAGGCACCAGCTTGCCCTTCTGACAGCAGCTACCTGGGAATGAAGAGTCTATCATTTGGGAGCAGTTGGTTCCTTTGTCAGAAGATGGGAGGGAAAAATAAAGGAGTTATCTGAAAGCTCTCAATCTCTGAATGGGGAGGAAGCAAGCATTTATTAAATACTTACTATGCACCAAGTACTGCGTTAAGCATTTACAAATATTAAACTTCTCAATATGTATAGAGCTTAAATCTATCCAGTAAAAGAATGCATTCGGTAGAATGTAAGCTGCTGGAGGGCAGGGGCAGTTTCATTTTTGTCTTAGCATACTGCCTGGCACAGAATAGGTTGATAGATCATAGTAGCTGGCATGGAGCCCTTTGAAGGTTTCCAAGTACTTTTATATGCATTATATTATTTAATCCTCACAGCATCCCCCCTTCCCCTCTCTCCCCTCTAGCCCCAATACATACCACAGATATTACTATTTCACAGATATTCACCATTTTACAGGTGAAGAAACTGAGGACAAGAGAGACCGAGCAATTTGCCCATAGTCACAGACCTAGTATGTATCAGAAACTGGTTCCTTCTAGTCCGTCTGTGCTTGTACTCTAATCCTAACTTGAGTTACCTTTAAACCTCCATCTTCATTCTCATCCTCCTCTTCGTCCTTCTTTTTCCGCTTGGATTTTTTCTCTTTCTTCTCTTTGAGCTTTTTCTTCTTCTTTTTATTAGGAGAATAGTCGCTTCCCTCACTGTCTGATTTCTCTTCCATCTCCTCTTCATTATCAGACAGCTCATCATTACTCCCCTAGCAGAGGATAATAATAATAATAATAATTAACAATCACAGCTTATATTTATTATATGATGCTTTAAGATCTATGAAGCACTCAGCTTATATTATTAACTCACTTAAGCCTCATAGAAAATCTGTGAGGTAAGTGATATAGGTATTATTATCCTACATACAATAAGCCTGTATCACTGTATCCTGAAGGGAAAAACCCCACCCAGATCCAGATCAAGGAGTAAAGGGGCTCTCCAGAGTCTCCCAGCACCCAGCTATAAGTATCTGAGGCAAAATTTGAATGGAGGACTTTCAGACTCTACCCATTGTATCAAGCTGCCTCTTGGAGTTGTTGTTCAGTCATTTCAGTAGTGTCTGACTCTTCTTGATCTCATTTGGGGTTTTCTTGGCAAAGATATTGGAGGGGTTGGCCATTTCCTTCTCCAGCTGATTTGACAGATGAGGAAACTGAGGCAACCAGAGTGAAGTGACTTAACCAGGATCACACAGCTAATGTCTAAGGCCAGATTTGAACTCTAGACCCCGCAGCACTCTATCCACTTTACCACCTAGCTGCCCCTTCCTCTTGAAGAGTGATACCCAACAAACCAAGCACAATGCAGAAGTCCCCATCGATTTGCCTGTGGACTTCCCTCTGGAAACACAAATAGACAAACTCTAGTCCCTTTTCTAACTCGGTCCCACCAGCTCAGCCACTTCCCTCCCAGCCACCACGTGGGCACTGCCAACTGATGATCAAAGGAAACCCAATCAAGCCTGGGCACAAGAAGGTCTGAGCCAGGCCAAGCTAAATGCAAGCTTTCTATTTTGGGTGGGAATTTGGCCAGCATGAAAAGGTAATCCGGACAGCCTAGAGAGGCTTGTCTTTTGAAAGGGACTCCCCTGATGGGGAGGCTAACTGCTGGCCATTTGGATCGCCTTCTCCACTCCCTCTCTTATTCTCTTTCCCATCAGCCCTGGCTGCTGATTGAGTTTTATATACTTCTGAATTTTAACTAGTGTCCTCAGACTCCATTCATGCCCTGGAGGCACTGCCACAAAGGTCAGTGGAAATAACACACACATACAGGCAATAGGCTCTAGACATGTGGGCATATGTGGAGCCATGCCCTTCCTCCCCACTCCCAGAATTTGGGGGTCCCCTGAAACCCTCCCGTCCCCTGCATCATCCTGGCCTTGGACTCGGACCTAGGGAGGCCCTCCCAGAAGGTTCATCACCATTCAATGTTCTTCTGCTCCCTTCCTGCTCCTGCCTGTCGCCGCTGCCACTCCCCCCCGCCAGCCAAGACAAGGTAATTTAGGTAGCTCTTAAGCTTGGCTTCCTTGATTTAGTTTCCTGTCTGTACAGGCAGAAAATGGCACATTTATATGTAGATAAGGGTGCTTAAAACCACAGTATCCCCACTGGGGGAAAGAACCAACAAACAACACAACCCAACGCTGGCCCTGGGAGACACATGTTTACTCATCTCTCTTCACACTCATGAGGCAAGGTGCTCCTGCCCGCTCCCCCACACTGGGCTGGGGCTGGGTGGGAAGGCTTGGGACCTTGTGATTTCGTAATGTTACTGTCGCTGTCACGAATGTACCAGGTGAAGGGGGAAGGAGGGAAGGCAGAGAGACAGAGAGATACAGAGACAAAGAGAGAGACAGAGGGAGAAAGACAGAGACAGAGGGGCAGATAGAAAGAGAGACAGAGGGAGACAGATAAAAAGACAGAGAGAGACAGAGGGAGAAAGAGAAACAGAGAAAGACAGATAGAGAGACAGAGACAGAAGGACAGAGAGACAGATAGAAAGAGAGACAGAGAGACAGATAAAAAGACAGAGAGAGACAGAGGGAGAAAGAGAAACAGAGAAAGACAGAGAGACAGAGACAGAGACAGAAGGACAGAGAGACAGATAGAAAGAGAGACAGAGAGACAGACAAAAAGACAGAGAGCCAAAGAGAGAGACAGAGGGAGAAAGAGAAACAGAGAAAGAAACAGGCAGAGACAGAGAGACAGAGACAGACAGAGAAACAGAGACAGAGAGACAATGAGAGACAGAGAGAGAAAGTCAGAGAAACAGAGAGACAGATGGAAAGACAGACCATCAAAGAGAAACAAACGAAAAAAAAAAAAAAAAAACAAAAAGAGAGAGAGATTCAACCAACTCTATAGGGAGCTAAGAGATAGACAAAGAGAAAGAGAAGATGGAGAACCCAAGTGAAAATACAAACACAGAGATTCAAATCAACCCACATTTCTTAGATGGCTCAAGAGAGAAGGGAAAAGACAGTCAGCTAATTAACATTATTAAGTGCCAAATAGATGCCCAGGCACTGTGCTAAAACAATGAAAAAAAAAATTTGCTCTCCATAAATTGCTCTCCATAGCCAAAAAAGGGACTGTTGGAGTCTGATTGCAGATCATAGCATGCCACCTTCCACTTTATTTAGTTATTTATTATATGTGCGATATGTGTCTTCTATTACGACATGAGCAATATAGAAATCTGTATTGCAGGAAAGCACTGGTATAACCTATATTGGACTATTTGTGGCCTAACGGAGGGACAGAGAAAAATCTGGATCGTAAGATGTCAGAAAACAATTGTCAAAAAGAGTTTCTAGGGGGCAACTAGGTAGCTCAGTGGATGGAGAATCAGGGCTAGAGATGGGAGATGGGAGGTCCTAGGTTCAAATCTGGTTTCAGACACTTCCTAGCTGCTGTGTGACCCTGGGCAAGTCACTTCACCCCCATTGCCTAGCCCTTACCACTCCTCTTCTGCCTTAGAAGCAATACATAGTAGTGATTCTAAGGTGGAAGGTAAGGGTTGAAAAAAAATTGTTTCTCCATGTAACTGAAAGAATTAAGATTTTGAAAAAAGATAGTCCCTGCTCTCAAAGAGTTCACTACTGAGAGACAACTGTAACCAACAAGCAAGGCACATGCAGGATAAATTAGAAATGATCTTGCAGAGGGAAGGCACTGGGATTTAGGGGGAATGGGAAAGGCTTCCTGTAGATGGTGGGATTTTAGCTGGGACCCGAATGAAGCCAGGAAGCAGAAATAAGGAAAACGAACATTCCAGGCATGGGGGACAGCCAGTGAAAATGCCTATGGTCAGGAGACAGAAGATCTTGTTCAAGGAAGAGCAAAGAGGCCAGGATATATGGAGAGCTGGAAAGGTTGGGGAGGAGGGGGGAGGTTATGAAGAGCTTTGAATGCCCAACAAGAGGATTTTCTATTTGATGCTGCAGGTAATGGGAAGCCACTGGAGTTTCCTGAGAAGGGTATGACATGATCAGGCTTGTGCTAAGGGAAGAGGGACTGGAAGAGGGAGTGATCTGTGGCAGAGACCAACCAGAAATCTATGGCAACAGTCCAGGCATGAGGCAATAAAGAAAGACCTTCACCAGCATAGTGGCAATGTCACATGAGAAACACAGAAATAGGGAGAGATGCAATTCTACAAACAGGTAGGGATGGTCAAACATTCATTAGATGGATACTAATAAATATTTAATCAATTTATTGGGTTAACTCGGTGGCACAGCAGACAGAGTGTCCAGAATCAGGAAGACATCTTTCAGAGTTCAAATCTGACCTCAGACACTTCCTAGTTGTATGACCTGAGGCAAGTAAATTTCTTAATCCTGTGTTTGCCTCAGTTTCCTCATCTATTAAAATGAGTTAGAGAAAGAAATGGCAAACCAATCCAGTATCTTTGCCAATAAAACCCCAAATGAATTAACAAAGACATAGAAATGACTGAAACATCTGGAACAACAAAAGTCAATTTATTAGATAATATGACATGGGAGACAGTGTGGTATAGCAAATGAAGGTCAATATCTGACCATTCATTCTCAGAAAGACATAAGTACAAATCTTGCCCCTGATAGGTATAAGCTGTGTGAACCTGGGCAAGTCACCTACCCTACCTTCAGTTTCCTCTCTGTAAAATGGAGACTTCACAAAGTGGTTGTGAGACTTGAAAGAAATATTGGGTACTTTTTAAAAGGTTATTTTAATGGCTTTTAAAAAACAACAGTAAAGAGAAAGAGAGTGGGATGGGAAAAGAGGAACGAATAAGAAGAAAAGAGGAGAGAGAATAATGAGGAGAAATAAGGAAGGGATAAAAGGTTAGAAGCTATGAACATGGTCCATGAGGTAGAAGAGAACAGAAACTTTCTCTCTCCCTCTCTCTCCTTTTCTCTCTTTCTCTCCCTCTTTTCTCCCTCTCTCTTTTCCCTCCCTTCTCTCTTCCTCTCTCTCTCTTCCCTCCCTCTCTCTCTCTCCCTCCTTTTCTCTTTCTCTCCCTCTTTTCTCCCTCT
>NC_058132.1:39860584-39872185 GCF_016433145.1 Gracilinanus agilis
CCCTCTCTCTTCCTCTCTCTCTCCCTCCCTCCCTCTCCCTCCTTCCCTCTCTCCCTCTCCCTCCTTTTCTCTCTTTCTCTCCCTCCCTCTCTCTTTCTCTCCTTCCCTTTCTCTCCCCCCTCTCTCTCCCACGCTCCTTCTCTCCTCTCCTTCCTTCCCCTTCCCTCTCTCTCCTCTCCTCTCTTTCCCCACCATAGGTAGCTGAAGAGGAAGTGCTCACTCCATTAATCACCCTAGGAAAAGGAAGACACACACACACACACACACACACACACACACACACACACACACAGAGCTGTTAGTTTCAGAAACACCCTGAACAGCCAGGACAGGCATGATGCCTCCCCTAACCTTGCACTCGCTCCCTCCTCCCTCCTTAGGCTCTCTAGGTGAGTCTCCATTCCCTCCCTACCCACCATGATGCTATTTGGACCTCCTGCTATGTGCTCCCTTGTGGGTACCTGCTGAGACTGACTGACTAAAACATGGCTGGCCCCAAGCCTGTCATTGGGCTTCACCTCATTCTCCTCTTTCCTGTAACCAAGGTGTTTCCTGGACTGCTGACTCAGCCTGCCTGGCAATCGGGAAGGCTGATTTGGCTTCTCCATACAGACAGGACCCACTGAGACAGGCCAACTGCTCCAGGGAAGTCCAGAGGGAATAGGATGGCTGTTAGAAATGGGGCTGTAATCTCCCAGGAACTGAGAATCATCCTAAAGTTCATGGGACCAAAGATGTAGAGCTAAAAGGAGCCTCAGAGGCCATTTAGTTCAACCCCCTCATTTTACAAAGTAGGAGACTGAGGACCCCAAAAGCTCAAATGACTTGCCCAAGATCATTTGGCCAGAACCTCCATTTTAAGGAGACAACAACCCAGGAAGATCACCCCACGGGATATCTGTTGCTCTGCCTGGTTTCAACTCCACAGAACACCCCTCTTTCCTGCCTCCTTTTGTGTGTTGTCTCCTTCCATTAGATTGTAAGCTCCTCCAAGATATATTATTATCTTTCTTTTTATTAATAATATCTCCAGAGCTGAGCACGGTGCCTAGGCACAGAGTAGGTGCTTAATACATTTTCACTGGATGGACTGAATTTCCTCCCTCCTCTCCAGGCTATACTCCTGATTCTCTACACTGTCCCAGAAACCTCTTTACCCTGGAAGTCCACCACACACACCCCTGGATTTTCTCAACCATGATCCTGGGCTGAGTACTTTCATCTCTTCACCCCACTCCCAGTTTCCTTTTCTTTTCCTGTTGTCTTTCTGCTGGTATTTGTTCCTGGCATATGTTAATGCCTAATTGCTTGTTGATTTGATTTGATTTGACTTGACTAGAGGAGGAAATCAACCATCAACCAGTAAGTAAATATTTATTAAGCACCTACTATGTACCAAGACCTGGACTAAGCACTAGAGACAGAAAAAAAAGAGGCAAAAGACAATCCTTTTCTCCAAGAAGCTTACAGTCTAATGAGGAAGACAGTATACTAAAATATATAGACGGCAAGCTATATACAGGATAAATAAGACTTAATTAGAAAAGGGAAGGCATTAGAATCAAGAGGGGTTGGGGAAGGCTTCCTAAAGCAAGTGGGATTTTAGGTGGGACTTAAAGGAAGTCAAGGTCAACCATTAGAATGGAGGAGGAAGAGCATTCCAGACATGGGGATAGCCAGAGAGAATGTCTGGAGCCAAGAGATAGAGTGTCTTGTCTGCAGAAAAGCCAGGAGGTTGTGTCGCTAGATTGAACAATACATGTCAGACAGCAGGATGTAAAAAGATGAGAAAAGTAGAGGGAGCTACGTTATAAAGGGCTTTGAATGCCAAACAACGGATTTGGTATTTGCTCCTGGAGGCAACAGGAAACCATTGGAGTCTCTTGACTATGAAGGGAGACATAATCAGACGTGCATTTTGGCAAAAGGGTGGAAGGAAGCAGCAACTGAGATGGGACTAGAAGGAAGGGAAGGATACTTCAATGGACCCCGATAGGGGCAAGAGTCCACTCTAGGCATAAAGGGCAATAGCAGCAAAGGCAGAAAGATGGGAGAGGGGGCAAGGGGGAGAATCAGGGATGGCGAGTCATCTAGTCTGAATGAAACCTAGAGTTTTCTCTTAGAAACTTCTCCTAGAAGGAGACTGGCATGAGATAATGCTGGAAAGAGAGGTTGAAGTCCAATGTCCAAGAACCTTGAATTCCAAAAACCCTTTACTCAGTAAGTAATGTAGAGCCACTAAAGGTTTTTAAGTAGAGGAGGTACAGATCAGTGTATCAGGAAGGAAGAGGGCCAACTAAGATGTTGCAAGAAATCAAAACTGTGCCTTATTAAATACTTTCTCAAGGAAGTGGGGGCGTTTATCCTGGAGACAAGAACATGGATGGCCTCTTGCACATGGTAATCGCTTAGTAAATGCTGTTTGGATTGGATTGGACATGAAAGTTCTGTTCGAGTATTTTAGAGGCTGGTTGACTTCAGAGGTCAGAATTAAGGGAGAGCTTTTTAGGTCAACATAATAACTAACATTCTGATACCACTTCAAAGCTTCTATTCTCATTAGAACCTCATAGCAACTCTGTTGTAAGGTATTCCTGGTACTATTCGCAATGGCACATAGGAAAGGGTGAGCTGCTCTTTTTTATTTTTATTAAATAATCCTTACCTTCCATCTTGGAATCATTACTGTGTATTGGTTCCAAGGCAAAAGAGTGGTAAAGGCTAGGCAATGGGAATCAAGTGACTTGCCCAGGGTCACACAGCTGGGAAGTATCTGAGGCCAGATTTGAACCCTAGGACTTCCCTAGTCTCTAGGCCTGACTCTCTATCCTCTGAGCTGCCCCCCATGAGCTTTTGAGTCCAAAAGATTTGAGTTCAAGTTCCCCTTCTACCACTAGAAAAGTAACTTCATTTCTTAGGGCACCAAGAAATTCTCTGATATTCTAAATTGTGGGGCAGAGCTCAATTCTGCATTGATTCAGAGCTCTCTATTACAATAAAATCATAGTTGCAATTTTTAAAAATATATTTCTATTTTATATATAAGAAAACTGAGGTACAGAGACATTAACATGTATTGGTCATGACATGCAAAACCCAGTGGAATTGCACATCAGCTATGGGAGGGGGTGGGAGGAGGGGAGGCAAAGAACATGAATCATGTAAGTATGGGAAATTTTTCTTAATCAATAAAAAATTGTAAAAAAAACATGTATTGGTCATGATCATATAGATAGTATATATTAAAGGTAGGATTTGAATTCAGGTCTTCCTGTCTCCAGGTCCAGCACTCAACTATGTCATAAGGACAACTAACAATTGATTAGACATATAACTGAAGCAATGTAAGGGGCTCTATCACAAAAGACATTCTAACAGGTGACTCCTTTTCAAGGGGATTGTAGAAGGCACTGTTGTGTGGGGTGGGAGGACAGAGAGATGACTTCTAAGCTCTCTCTCTCTCTCAAAATTCTGAGATCCAATGAATCTAAAATTCTATGAATCCAAATCTCCACAAGATAAGAGATGGGGTTGGGGAATAGAAACAATCTGTCTTTCAGCACCATGGCCAGGGCCCTTGAGTCAAAGGAGAGAAAAATGGAACACAGAAGATTGAGCCACCAGGAAAAAACACACCTCCTGTTACATAGGTGGAGGCTTCCTCAGGAAAGAGATGTCTAAGAGGGAACCAACTCTTATAATTCACAAACGGTCAGTGAGTATACAAATTGTGGTTTCTTAATGTAATATGGATGTGCTATGAGAAATGATGAAAGGGATGGTGTCAAAGAAACCTTGGAAGATTTGTATGAACTAATGCAGAATCAAGCGAACACAACCTGCACAACTGATATAACAGAAGACAATTTTGAACTTGAACACTGGCCAGCTATGACTCCAGGAACCGAATGATAAAACATGTTTTCCACTTCCAAAAGAGGTGGTGTTCTACATGTGTAAAATGAGATATGCATTTTCAGACGCAATCAATGTATGAATTTGTTTTTTCTTGAATATAAGAAGATGTTACAATGAGCTTATTTTGCTATCTTGTAGAAAAGGAGGAGGAGGAAAAAATTAAAAGGTGGAAGGAAAGAAGGAAGGAAGGAAGGAAGGAAGGAAGGAAGGAAGGAAGGAAGGAAGGCTTGAGTCCTGCCTCTGGCTGGTTTTGACTAGTCTCTTGAAACTCACTAGTTATGTGTCTCTAAGCATCAGCTTCTTATTGTTTTGGGGTTGTTTCCGTTGTTTCTGACTCTTCATGACACCATTTAGTGTTTTCTTGGCAAAGACACTTGAATGGTGTGCCATTTCTTCCTCCAGCCCATTTTACAGATGAAAAAACTGAGATAAAATGGGTCAAGTAACTGCCATGGGTTACATAGCTAGTAAGTATCTGAGGTCAGATTTGAACTCAGGTCTTCCTAATTCTATGCACTGTACCACCTAGCTGCATTTATTTGCTCATCTGTAAAATGGGAACAATTTCTAACCTCCCACACAGAATACTAGTAAATATAGGGTATTCAATTTTAAAGCCCCTGTAAAATAAATATGAGTCACTATTATTATTATCATCTCTACTTTACTGCTTACTAACATTTGTTATCCTGAGCAAGTCAATCTCCCCAGAGTCTCAGTTTCCTCAATTAGAAAATGAAAGAGAGTTTTGGACTAGATGGCTTTTTAGATCCCTTCAAATACCTCAGTCTATGATCTTTATTCCCTGTGTAGTCTTACATAAATCACTTACTTAATCTTCTTCTACCTCAGTTTCCACAACTATAAAATGAAGGAAGTCTGACTAAGTGGTCTCTAAGGTTCCTCCAACTTCTTTAAGAACAGGGTGTTGATCTGGAGCCAGGGTAAGGTAGGAGAAACTGTATGATGATACAGCATTGGAATTGGGATTTGGAAAGACCTAGATTCAAATCCCACCCCTGTAACCTGCAAATTGTATGACTCTGGGCAAATCCCCTGACCTCTCTGAGCCTTAATCTTCCCATCTAGTGGGGAAAATAGTATCTACAGTCTTGAGTTTGAGTTGTCATGTGGCCCCAATAAAGTGCTTTGTCTCTGATTCTGGGGGTTATCTCTAAGGTCTTTTTCCAACTTTTAGATCCTATGAAGCCCCACTTTTGCTCCCACCCAAGATTGTTTTCAGGCTCAAAAGAGAGAGCCCCTATGAAGACTGCTTGAGAAAAAGGCAAAGATGAAGTTATTATTCAAGAGACCACACTGGGCAGACAGAAGGGAGGGAAAGGAAGACAGAGAGCCAATCTTGACATCTGGGGTGTCAAAGCAGGCAGTCCTTGGCACAATATCCAAAAGGGCAGGAGAGGCAACAAGAATGGCCTTCCATCCCGGCTTGGAGAAAGGGAGAGTTTCCAGAAGATCTCAGAGAGAGGCTGGCAGGATGAGCATTGTGTGATAATGTTGAAGAGGGAGAGGGAGACATGGCAGGAGGCCAGGAGCACAGAGAAATGAGAAAAGGCCATGCCAGAGCCTCAAGAGGAGGGGATTAGGAGAAGCCCACTCCAGAGCAAGGAGAAGAGGGAGAGGAAGAGAAGGAAGAGGAGGAGGGGGGAGAAAGAATAGGAGGAGGAGGAATGGAAGGATGAAGAAGGGGAGAGGAAGATGAGGAAAGAGGGGGAGGAAGGGGAGGAGGACCACAAAGAGGAGGGAAAGGGGAGAAGGAGGAGGAAATGTCAATGGCAAAGAAAGCAAACTGAGAAAGAGAGGGATTACCCCAGAGTGGGCATCCCTGGCATTTAGGGCTCCCAAGCCAAGGCCTCATATGGGTGAATATGGGGCCCAGTTTACACCTGGATTCTCACCTCTTCACCATCGAATGTTTCCCCATGACTTCTGGGAACACGAATGGGAGCAGTAGCAGAGAGCCAGGGAAGATGGACATTCTTAAAGATTTCTTTCTCCCAGACTCTGTTTGGCTTCCTAACATAATTTTGCACCCAGACAGCTGTTGTTTGAACAATTCTCTCAGACCTCCAGCCCCAACTTTTGTCAAAATATTTCCATGTGAAGAGAGGGGGTGAATCATCCTAAGACTGGGGGCACGAGGATCGGCAATACGATGAAATGGGAAGAGCACTGAGTGTGATCTGGGTTTATATCCCAACACTGACACTTCCTCTTCTGTAAAATCGGGATGATAATATTATACCTGCCATAGCTAACTTTTACAGTCTGGTCATAAGGATCATCACACTTCTTTCCTTCAACATACACAAACTCTTAGAATATAAACTCCTTGAGTGCAGGAAGTCATTTTTACCATTTGGTTCGCTCTTCCCTAACCCATTACCTGGCATACAGTAGTTGTTTTATAAATGCATTGAATTGAGTTGAATAATGTTTTTAAAGAATGGCTTACATTTCAAAACACCAGATGGAGGCCAGTTATAATTATTATCTACAAGATGGTCTCTCAAACACTTGGATAGATCCTCAAGAGAGGATTAATAGAAGGATGTGGACAAGATGGGCAGCTGGGGAGTGCAGGCTGGAGTCAGAAAGACCTAAATTCAAATCTCGTCTCAGATACTCACTAGCTGTGTGACCCTGGGCAAGTCACTTAACCCCGATTGCCTCAGTTTCCTCAACTGTCAAATGAGCTAGAGAAGGAAATGACGAATCACTCTAGTATCCTTGCCAAGAAAACCTCAAATGGGGTCACAATCAGATATGACTGAAAACAACTAAACAACAAAATGGACAAGATGACACTAGGATGAGAAGGTTTGGATGGGATGTGAGTAGCACCATTGGTGATGGAACCCACATTGGTGAGTCTACAGCTCTAGAAGCATCCCTAGATCCTAAAACTTGAAAGTTGAAATGTGAACTCAGTCAAGAGACAAGAGGCAAGGAAATGTCCCAAACCCCCAAAATACAATTCCATCGAGATTTTAAATGATGGGGGAAGGAGGTCACAGAAAGAAGGGCAAGAAGGCTCTCTTTTCAGGCACTTGATTAGTAATTATTTCCCAATAAAACATTTAGCCAGCTAGCCAGATCCACATGACCAAAATCTGAAGGAAATTAAGGAACTTAAATTTCTAGAAAGTAAGAATTTAAAAACAAAAACCCTCAAGGCTATGACCTTGATCCTGTAAGCTCTGCGCTGACCCTCTGGACACCAGACCTACCATTCCTGGTCTGGCAGCTGGTAACAGTGGGGCATCCTCCCCAGGCTGGTAGAAGAATCTTGATGGGCCAAGTTCCAAAAATGAATCTATCTGCCAGGCTACTTTAAAGGGAGCTCCAATACATCTCTTGGCTGGGTATTCTGTCTGGCTTTCCTGCTCCCTAAGCCTCCCCCCGCCAGCACCAATTTTCAATCAAGGCCACATTATAATGAAGACTGAGATATAGGGGGATACAAATAAGGTGGGCTTAGAGCTAGCATTTTCTCCTTCCTCATTTCCGATGCTATTTTCCACAACTGAGGCATTATCAGTCCATCCAATGCCTCACACTGATGGATTTTCATCTTCTCCCCATCCTCCACCCCCCCCCCAAAAAATAAAAAAACCATTTAAATCAAAAGGAAGGACTCAGCAGGTTGGTCATTACCGATTTGGGGTCCTTCAAGATTGGAAGGGGGGTGGTGGAAGAAATATGGGCCTTTTCCATTTGCTGGTGTTATAAACAGTTATAATTTAGCACTGAATAATTGGTTGCTATGGTAACTGCTGCAGTATAGGTTGAAATCATTTCTCCTTCCTGCTCCTGCTCGGTCTGACAAGGACCTTCATCTACATACGCTCAGGTTCAGGCTGGAGCCTGGTTATTTTATGTAAATGAGACTCTCCAGACTTCTTGCAGCCCAGCTTGTCCCATCCCCTGCCTCATTCCTTCCCACCCCTCATCCAGACTCTCCCCCACCTCAAAAGGGCCCATCGGGCCCTCCTCTGGGGTCACAGAGAGGAACCAATCCATCTGAGCAGAGCTGAGACCTCAAGTTCATCTGGAAATGTCTAATGGCAAACGGGGAACCATAGAGACTGAAAGGGGGGATGGGAGTGGCAGAAAGAGGGAAGGAGAAGGGATCTTCCATTCTGTTTTGAGAGTCTAATCCCTACAGAAAAGCCAAGACTGAGCCTCCCAAGTTTTAACTTGAGCTTCTAACGGAGCGCCATGTGCCAAACTCAGGAGAGGGCTTCCTTAATTTCTGGGGTCCAATCAAGGGACAATTTTTCCCATTGGAGACCCACAATTTTGTTGCCAGAATCAAACTGAGTCCTCTGAAGGGAAGTGTGATCTCCCATCAAAAATCTGTAAGGGGGTGTCCCAGGGGAATAGGTTCAGCAGCAGGTGCCTCTTCCCTCAGACCCATTCTGCGATTTTCTTCTCTCTCTCTAGATCATATCCATTTGTTTCTTTCACTACATGTTCTTAGCCAGGGGGAAATAGCTGGGTCTGCCCAGCTTCTGATATCTGACAGGTACAAATCCACCCCTAGGCTCTTCACCTAAAATGGCCACGGCAAAGCATCTCAGAAGAGAAGGGGGTGGGGGGAGAAAGAGAGGGAGACAGTCCGTCCTCAAATGCAATAAATTCATAAAACAGAAATTAGAGGAGAAGTACAGAAAATGGGCAGAGATAATGAGAGAGATGATTAAAGGCAGAGATAGGGACAGAGAAAGAGAGGAGGGGATGGAGGCAGACAGAGCCTGAGATACGAGGAGAAACAGAGATAATTTTGTGATACAGAAATGGGGAGGTCTGGAGAAACGAGTAGACATAAAGATGCTTAAGTCTAGAAGGACAGAGAATGAGAGTGGAGAGAGTACAAGAAATTAATAAAAGCCGAAATAATCAAGGTAGTATAGAAAATAGAGCCTAGATGAGATGAAAAAAATGAAGAAAGGCAGAGAGGGGAGAGGGAGGAGATGGAAGGAGAGAGAGAGAGAGAGAGAGAGAGAGAGAGAGAGAGAGAGAGTGAGAGAAGAGTGCTTAGGATAGAACCCTACCTTAAATTTATAGCTAGGAAGATAGTATGATAATCCAACAAAAGAAAGTATGAAGGAACAATCAGACACCTAGGAGAGTTTCACCTAGGAGAAAATGAGGTCAAAAAACAAACAGAGAAGAATAGCTGAGGTCTATTAATTATAAATCTCATAAACTCGTGAACCATAAAAATATTTTATGATTTTCCTTTCATTTTTGTACTTTTGAAGGCCAATAAAAATTTTCCCCATATTCAAAGAAGTTATGATTCTACTTGTCTTTCTTTAATAATAATAGATTCAATGGATTTTATAAGGAAAATATATTCTGCTTTCTTTTATATCTGATATTCTACTACTCTTCTTTGTTCTATTGTTTCCATCTCCCTACATGGGCAAAAGTCTGGGGTAGAAGCATAGGTGTACATTGTTTATCTCATATTAAAACCTGATCATAAAGGAGGGTGAGTTGCGTACCTCAAAGAATCTAGTGATGTTTGAGATGCAAACAAAAGGTACACATCTGTGCTAAAATCTTCATCATAAAACTAGGGGAAATGCATCTAAAACAGAAGGAAATGTATCTCTCAGATAATTCTTTGCTTATGCAGTTGTTACTTTAGTTTCACCACGTTTATTGATAGGTGGAGAAGGACTATGACTTGTGTTGGTGGAGGACATGCCTGCCCTTGGTGAAATCATGAGTAGTTTAAAAATATTGAAATAAAATGAAGTGACCCATCCTACCCTCCCAACTCTTAGCAATGTAAAGTACCCCAATAAAAGTTGTGATATAGGCAGGGAGGGAAGACAACAATTAACTTTGGCAACCCACTATCATCTCTAGTGTCTGACTCCATCAAACTGGAGTCTAACTGAGTAAGAGAAAGACACTAAAATCTGAGGAAGAAGCAAAGGGTATTTTACTGTACTCTTCTCAGCAGAATAAGTATGTATGGGAGAACACCTCTCCTAAGGAGAGGAATTAAGGAGATACAGAAATTAGCCAGTTTTATTGTTTGAAAGATGAGGAAGAAAAAAGAAAAAAACCCAAAAGATTATTGCTTAAAATATTGAGTATATCAGGAAATTCTTGACATTAAGTCCTTGGAGTACCTTTTGGGGTTTGTGGGAAGCCAATAAGAGAAACAGAGTCTCAAATAGATAAAAATCTGAGACTCCTCTTTTGACCCCTTTTATGACCCACACCTTTTTTTATTAGAAAGCAATATAGTCTTACTGGAAAACTTTAAGTTCTCAGCAAACCAACAGTCAAGAGGTTAACATTCTCCCCCTCGGTCAGAAATGCAGCTGCTTGGCAAGGCAAGGTAGAAACCTCAGTTTAGCAGGGGCATTTTGCCCCTGAGATACCGAGACTTAGCTTGCTGATAATCAGGTAACTGAAAGTCCAGCCTGGTTCTTATCTTCACCTTGAAGCTTCTGAAGCCTCTTTGTATTGTTTAAGTTGTAATGGCAATTCTGCTCAGCTATAAAATTCTCTCTGTTCTTTAGGGTGAAAGGGATTTTGAATTTTCATATATAATAAACTTGTGACTCAATGACATTTTGGAGAAGCAGCTATGAGCTAACAGATAGATCAGCTCCATGTCCTTACTTTCTTATCAACTAAGCCATCCTTATCAGATTATCTGGAGATGATAAATAGATTTCTATGGGGGTTTCAGAGATAAGATGATAATAGTTGTCTTATCCTGGAGTCTCTAGAGTCCTTCTTCCTGAGATAATGATCATCATATCAAAGAAAAATTCCTAGGATTATTTTTAATCCAGGTCCAGATACAATCAAGGCAGGGTGAATTATTATTCTGAGAATAATATTAATAAATTAATAAAATAGCTTTATTCCAAAGGGTAAGGAATCTCTGGGGGAAAAAAGTGGAAGCTCTAGTAGTGTTGTGGGAGAGCTGTAGGTAAAACCCTGGATCTGGACACATTTGCATGAATACAAGACTCCAAAATTTAGCTTAAAAATAAAAAGAGAAATTTATTCATTTTGAAGTCATATTGAACAACTGGGAAACAGGTACAAGGGTAAACACTGCCTCCCCAAGGAGATGGGGAATGAGGATTTTATGCCCCGTTAACAGCAGGGGTTACAGGACAAGAAAAGGCGGTTGAGGCAAATCAGGAATGAGGCAATTTCACTGAGGTTGGGTGTATAAGTAATGGTCTGTAGAATTCAGAGAACAATTAGATTAGGTACCACCCAATGCTAATCATAGTGGAATCAGGAAGTACATATCTGAAGATCTAGGGGAAAATCCAAAGAGGGGGTCCTAGAAAGGAATTTCTCATGTCCCCTTTGACCTAGAACACTTCTGGAGTTTGGGGTGTCTAGGGGGTAGCCTATACACTCATATCAATAGGAAAATATGATTGGTATAATCATTGTTCATTTCATTTTCACAACTCTTACTTTTTTTAAGGGGTTGCTTTACTCATTCTATTACAGCCTCCTAAGGGACTTCCCAGTGTCAAAGCCAAAAAGGAATTAAGAACATGAAAGTTCAGAATTAAAGAACCTGAAAGAATGTAGTTTAGCAATACTAAAAACCTTGCTCTCTTATCCCCTCCAAAATTTTGTTTCTCCCTTACCCCCACCTAGAGA
>NC_058132.1:39872496-39900179 GCF_016433145.1 Gracilinanus agilis
AAAGAAAGAAAGAAAGAAAGAAAGAAAGAAAGAAAGAAAGAAAAAGGAAGGAAGGAAGGAAGAAAGGAGGTTTGGAGGGAGGGAGGAAAGATGAATCAAGGGACTCAAGAGGCTCACCCAAAATTATATAGGTAGCAAGTGCCAGACCTAGAATCCAATCTGAGGTCCTTGGACTCTAAAGCCACCATATTGCCTCAATGACCTTTTGGCTCAATACATAACACATAGAATCAATTATATCATAATCCTGTAGATCTATATCTCTTTATCTTTCTAGCTATCTAGATCTATCTATTTATATAACATATGTGGACCATTCATATCTTCTAACTTATCACAGCCCATTGACCATTGCCAGGTCCCCTGAGAGAGTCTCATCTCTACCATCTCACAACTTTGGACAGACAGCTAAGGCCATATACAGATATATAGACAAAAATAGACAGATATAGACATACAGTTTCTCTTCCATTAGAATGTAAAGTTCCTTAAGAACAAGGAGAAGCCATAGGGTACAGAGAAAGAGAGCCATCCATCTTCCCAACTCCCTCGTGGAAAATCTGATGGCAGTATTCCCTCCAATGCTTTGGAGAATGTCTGGTCACATAGCTTGTTGAGTGATTGGCTGATTAACTAGTTGGCTTCTGAGCCAACTTTAAATCCATATTCTACGATCTCTAAGATCTCTTCTAGCTCTAAATCTAGAATAAACTTTTAAGGGGACCCAGGAGTCATCTTGTCCAACCCAGAAATGCCAACTGACTTGTCCGAAGGCCACATAGGTTGTAAGAGGTAAAGTTGTGATTTGATTCTAAATGTATTCTTTCTCCTATATGTGACGTGTTTGGTCTTCCATATGTTATCTTGCTATTTACTATATGCCTGAATATATATTATGTATTTGAGATAATTGCATGTGACTATGTGCTATATGCCAATTATTAAATGCTCAGATTTTCTTATAGAAATATCTAAGCGCCCATTATGATTTTCAGAGAGTGTAATTTTTTTTTTTACCAAAGCAGTGGAACAGGATATATGGGCAACATGTCTTTGTCTTTAATGGTAGCCCTCCAAGATGGCTCTAGCTACCCAGAGTTGTGGGAAAACTCCAGAACATGGAACTTCCAGGGGGTGGGGAGTGCATTGTGTTGGATGTTCCGGATGTATGAGGTGGGGCATACTTGGAAGGGGAAACCACACAGAGAAAAGAAATGGAGAGAACCTGAGCTAAGCAGTGTGACAGAACTTAACCTAGAGAACAATCAAAGTAAGAAAAGCAGGGCTGGGAGAACCAAGAAGGTGAGTAGGATGGAAGCAATAAGGCATGGAGTTGTGGTCCAGATAGTGAGAGAAAAAGATGACTACATGGGACGATGGTAATGGCATCCTGATCCTGAGTACCCACATCCTGTCTGGACTATGATGATGGCTACAGTCTCCCTGGAGGGATCACTGGGAAAGACTCCAAAAAGCACAGTGAACTACATTAGAAGCTTCCACTACTTAGACCGTGAGTTGCAAAGTGATTGTGTCCTTCTGATATTCTAGAAGTTAAGAGATTTGAAGGGGAATTCGATTTTGACTTTCCTCAAGGTATAAGAGATTTGAACTTGCGTATGAGTGGTGAGAATGTTTTACTATTTGATTACCTTCCTTGAAAGTGATGTTTCATGTTTTAATTAAGTGATTTGCTAATGGATTTGTGTCTCTGATATGCTTAGTAAAGGGTAACACAAGGGTTGGGGCTCGCTAGGGATTGAATTGTTATCTCCCCAGCCATGCTGAACCTGGGAGTAGTTTAGGAGCACTACATACAGACGAAAAGACCAAGCATTAGAGAGGTTGTCATTCGTCCAAAGTCCCATCATAAGAACCGTGAGCTCAGATTTAAATTCAGACTTCATCTTGCTTCAATTTAGTTATGGAGGCAAGATTTGTATACACAAAATAACTAGAGGCAATCACTACTCATCTAATATTAATTAAAGAAATGCAAATTAAAGTCATTCTAAGATTCTACCGCATACCCATCAGAGTGTCAAAGGTGACCAAAAAAAGGAAAATGATGAATGCTGGAGAAACTGTGGGAAAGCAGGCACATCAATGGACTCTTGGTAGACTTGTGAATTAGTATAATCATTCTAGAAAGCCATTCAGAATTAGACATAAAAAGTGTATGCTCTGGGGCAGCTGGGTAGCTCAGTGGATTGAGAGCCAGGCCTAGAGATGGGAGGTCCTAGGTTCAAATCCAGCCTCAGACACTTCCCAGCTGTGTGACCCTGGGCAAGTCACTTGACCCCCGTTGCCCACCCTTACCAATCTTCCACCTATGAGCTAATACACACAAGTTAAGGGTTTAAAAACCAAAAACAAACAAACAAAAAAAAAGTGTATGCTCTGCAACCCAGCCACATTTGAAGAGATTAAAGAAAGAGGAAGAGGTCCTGGAACTCTGGAACTACTTGAAATTAGAGGGACATTCATCAATTGATGAATGACTTAAATAAGCTGTAATATATAAATGTGATTTCAAGAAAATATCCAAGATTTTTAAAGAAGGAAATGAGCAGAAAACAACTGGGTGGTTCAGTGGATTTAGAATCAGGCCTAGAGAAGGGGGGTCCTAGGTTCAAATCTGGCCTCAGACACTTTCTAGCTGTATGACCCTGGGTAAGTCACTTAACCTCCATTGCCTAGCCCTTACCACTCTTCTGCTTTGGAACCAATACACAATACTGATTCTAAGATGGAAGGTGAGGGTTTAAAAAAAAAAGGATGAAATGAACAGTTTTATATAATAACAACACTATAAAAAACAACAACTTTTGTGTGACCCTGGGCAAGTCACTTAACCCCCACTGCCTAGCTCTTCTTACCACTCTTCTGCTTTGGAACCAATACACAATACTGATTCTAAGATAGAAGGTAAGAGTTTTAAAAAACTAAAAAAATGCTTTTGAAATCTGTAAGAATTAAAATAGATGTGATGACTGTTTATGATTCCAGAGGACCAGTGATGAGATGATAGATTTAGAGTATACGATGACACAATATGTTTAGATACAGCTCCTGAAGGAATTTGTTTTGTTTGGTCATGTACATTAGTTACAAGAACTGTGGATGGATCAAGGGGTGGGAAGGGGAGAAAATAGATTTTTGGTTTTTTTTTTAAAGAGAGGTGGGGTGCTACATATATGAAATACAACAGGCATTTTCAAATGAGGTTATTATATTCTTCACTTTAATTTGTTTTACTTTGTTGCAAGAAACCTCTTACAGATGAGGTAATCTGTAAGTACTTGTAATGTAAGAACAAAATGCAATATCTCAAGAAAATGTTCTCTCTGGTTAAAAAAAATTAAAAATAAACCAAAATAACTAAGGGCCAAAGCAAGATAATATGGAAACCAAGACTAGATTGTGTGATGTAGCTTTTAATACAGTAGGAAATTCTTTTCCCTCTAGAATATAGCCTATGAAATCCACATGAATTTGCAAGACACAAATCTACATGATGAGAGAGAAAGGGAGAAGGGAACATTCCTCCTCCTCCCCCTACACATCCCCTGAGGAATCAAAAATCCCTCCCTTGCCTCTGGCCAGCCAATCTCCAGACAGATCCAGATTAGAGTCGGATGTAGCCCAGAACGAAAACTAGGGTTGACAAGATCAGAGAACTTGGCCTGAAGTGGCCAGTGGGGAAAAAAATTAGATCTATGCAACTTGGGTACTAATCCTGGTTCTGCCACTTATTTACTGTGTGACCTCTGGACAGTAACTTTCCTTCTCTGGACCTCGGCTGGTCTAGGTGATGATCCCCCTCAGGTCCCTCCTAACTCTGATGTTCTTTGATTCTAAGAACACACAGCAGGGTCGTGCTGAGAAAATGCTCATTATCCTGGGTTAGCATGTGTCAGAGATAAAGAGAGAAGAATAGAGGGGAAGAGGGCTAACAGTCAAGCCCCAGGCTTTAAAAGTGAGGGCAAGCCATTCAAGAGATGAGCAAATGTGTCTCCCTACCATCTTTGTAGAGCTGGGAGACCATGAGTTTGGCTTGCTGAGCTGAACTGCTCTTTCTGTCTCTTTCCTTTTTGAGTCTGTGTTACAAAGGATAGCTTACTGGGTAGGTTGGGGGAGGCATATATTATTCATAAATGACTAGGAAGCAAAAACAAAAGATATGAAAAATTAAAGCATAGGTATTTTTAAAAAACGATTAAAATCAGGGCATTCCTACAGGGAAAAAATTTTAAGTGGTGGACAAGGATTTTTAGGGTTTCCTGATAAACATATTGTCTTTAAGATGCCCAAAGCCCCTTGGAGGAGAGGTGGGGTCATGGAAGGGGGTTCAGAGCTCTAATATGGGGCTCTTTACTAGAAATTGATCAATATCCATATCCATCAGGGGGTGGGACTTGGGAGCACAGACTCACTACCAGAAGATCATCAATACATGGACCATTCAATAGATGTATTTTTCCAGAAATAGTGAGATAGTTTGGGGCAAGAATCCAGGAAAATCCCTCAGGGATGGCATTCCAATTGGCCTGACTCTTATCTCCCTGTTCCTGATCATATCACTACTCTGCCCCATCCACACAAGCCCAGCTGTCAACACCTATATATTCAGCTCCTCTGCATCTCCTTTCCCCTCTCCTCCTCCCCTTTCCCATTCCTCTTTTTCACTTCTCCCTCCTCCTCCTTCTCCATCTCTGCCTCCTTTAGTTCTTCCTCCTGCTTCCTTTCTTCACCTTTCCACCTTTCCCTCCTCGCCTTTCTTCTTAACTTCCTCTGTCTATCCCTCTTTTTCTCTTCTTCTTTTCCTCTTTCTCCCTTTTCTTAGCTTCCTCCTTCTAGTTCTTTCCTTTCCTCCTCCTTCTAGTTCTTTCCTTTCCTCCTCCCTCCCCATTTTTACTTTCTCCCTTTTCCATCTCACTCTCCTCCCTCTTCTCTTTATCTCATCTTCCACCCTTCCCATCTTCCTCTCTTCTATCAGTCCCTTCTTTCCCTCTTCCCTCTCTCTCTCCTCTTCCCTCTCCTTACCTACCTTCTCCTCTCCCCTTCCCCCTTCTTTTCTCTTCTCCTCCCTCCTCCCACTCTTCCCATCTTCCTCTCTTCCAGCGCTTCCTTTTACCTCCTTCCTCTTTTCAATCTCTCATTCCTCCCCTCCTCCCATCTTCTCCCCTTCCATCTATCCCCTCTTCCTCTCTTCCATCTCATCCTGTTCTTCCTCTTTCCCCCTCCATTATCTCCCTCCCTTCTTCCGCTTTCTCATTGCTTCTGTAAAATTGATTTCCTGGTGCCAGGGCCGGAAGCCTTTTTTTTCCCCACACTTCTGTTATATAATGTGCTCCAAGGCTGATGTAATACCAATGCGGTCCCACCACTGGCTGATCAGCTCAGACACCCAGTATCTTCCTCTAAAGGACCATCAATTGAAAAAAAAGCCTTGTCTAGTTACTGGCCTTGCCTGATTACTGGGCTAGTACCACTAATCTTCCCCAATTAGGACTGGAACAGGGACAAAGCATCGAGGGGGAAGGGCAGGAGGGGAGGAGGAGGGACATGGGTAGTAAGGAGATCAAACACTGCTTGTACTTTCTCAGGTAGGAAATAGGCAGTATGCCCCAAACCCAAGGACAGCCTGCCCAGTACAAAGTCTGTCTCAGAGGAGTGACTCAGAAGCTTGTTCAATTCAATTCTGCAAACATCCTCCCATGTGCCAAGCACTATGGTTGGTGCTAGGGGAGATAAAAGGTTAGATAAGGCAAGAGTTCTTAGCCTCCTCCTGGAATTTTCCATCTAATGGGGAGGAAGAAAAGGAGGATGAAAAGTGACATTTACAAAATAGCCAGAGTTTAAGACCCACTTCCGATACATGCTGGTAACTAGATGGCACAGTTGATAGAGCCCTGAGTTTTGAATTAGAAAGTCCTGGGTTCAAATCCAGACTCAGACACTTACTAGCTGTGTGACCCTGGGAAAGTCCCTCAACCTCGTATGCCTCAGTTTCTTCATCTATAAAGTAAGCTGGAGAATAACATTGCAAATGCCAAGAAAACCCCAAATGGGGTCACAGAGTCAGACATGACTGAAAAATATCTGAATAACAACTGATACACACTGGCTGTGCCACCCTGAGAAAGTCACAACCCCTGAGTGCTCTAGGCAATTTTTTAAGACTACAAATTGTAGAGAAGGTGCCGATATGCAATGGTAGAGAGATGTTCTTCATCTAGGAGGTACCTATTCCAGGTTTTACAAGATATTTTCTATATGCTATCTCAGTTGAGTCATAACTCCAGGAAGCAGGTACTCTGATCATATTTCTATTTTGCAGATAAAGAAACTGAGGCTGAGGTAAATCCAAGTCTTCCTGACTCACAGTCTAGCATTCTATGCACTAACCACCCTTCTCCTTAACATTTACAAAGTGCTTTACATAAATTACCTGGTTTGATTCTCTCCCTTTCCCACCAGGCTTCATACTGCTTCCCAATCTCTCATCACCAGCCCCTTTTCTCCAGACCCAACCTAGAGTTTCTGTTCCCAGTGAACCCCACACCTCTCCAACCTCATACAATAATAAATTACCTGACTCTCCTCCTTCAGTCCTGGACTTACTTCATGTCCTTAGGCATCTGGTCATCTTCCTTCCCAAACATTTCAAACCTTCTCAGCCCTTAGGAAGACTTTCTGGATTGAGTGGACCAGAATTCAGACAACCAACTCATCCCCCAAAGCGTATGTGGAAAGCCACTTCTTATTTTCCCCTATCCCTCACCTCCAAGTCAACCCGAAAGGGAAAACAAAACTCAAAAAAAGTGGTGTCTACCTGGAATCATGTCCCTGAGCTACAGGCCACGGAATCACCCCAGATTTGAGTTTGAACAAAGGTCATAAAGTCACAGAACCTCAGAGCTGAATTTCAGGGGCTACCTAGTTAGTCCAACTCATACCTTGAAAAGGCATCTCTTCCAAAAGGGACCATCCAACTTCCCCTTGGAAGAGCTACATTGATGAGCCTTTTGAAGCAACTTGTTCCACTTTGGGATCAGTCTAAGTGTCAGGAAATCTTTCGTGATGTTCTATCAATTGTCTCTATGACTTCTACCCATAGCTCCTAGTTCTGCCTTCTGGTACCAAGCAGAGGAAACCTTCTTTGTGACAATCCTTTCGATGCTCAAAGACAGCTATCTTATTTCTCCATAAATACCCTCTTCTCCAATCTTCATAAGCTAATTGATCAAGCAAGTCTCAGGCGTCCAGTAATTTTTCCAAAGCTCAGCTCCCAGGCAAAGAGTAGAATTGTGTACTTCTGTCCTTTTAAGGGGACCATCTCTCCCTTTCCTTTCTGCTGGGTATCCCTTATTCTTAATTATTACCATAGACTGTAGTCTTTAGAGAATGAAGGAATGAGTTCTACCTAGAGACTGCTCCCTTATTAGGCTGATGTATAGAAAGAAAATGGATGTTCTCCATTTGAGGAACAAGGGAGAACTAGGCTCAAATCACTGTTCTATTACTTGTTAGCTGCATGAGCTTTGGCAAGTCAGTTTCTCTTTTTCCTCATCTGAAAAATGAGAGGATTGGGCTACATGATCCCCACAAATCCATCTCTATGATCCTAATGGCAATCGACCCAACCCCAAGCCACAATAGGAGTTAGCCTTGTAAGAGTCTAACACATAGACCTGAGGCTGATTTAATGTGGGGAGGAGGGACAGAATTCTTTTCATTCGGTGGTCCTTTATTAAATATTGGTTGTGAGAAGATCGCTGTGTTAGGCATTAAAAGAAAGGCAAAGTTTAGATAAGACAAAATGTACATAGTCTCTTCCCTCCTTGGAATTTATAGTCCAACAGAGGGATGCAACAGGTGAAAAGTTAGTAGCAAGGGGCAGCTGGGTAGCTCAGTGGATTGAGAGCCATACCTAGAGACAGGAGGTCCTAGGTTCAAATCTGGCCTCAGACACTTCCCAGCTGTATGACCCTGGGCAAGTCACTTTACCCCCATTGCCCACCCTTACCACTCTTCCACCTATAAGTCAATACACAGAAGTTAAGGGTTTAAAATAAAAAATTTTTTTAAAAAGTTAGTAGCAAAAGTGGTATTCTTTTCATCATTGCTCATGGAAAGTCAAGCAATTCAGAAGAATCAAGGTTGGGGAATGGATAGCTAATTTAGAAGGTGGAATTTTATCACTTGATGTGTTGGTAAAAGAGATTTTTTCTCTTTCTTTTTAAATCTTTATTATCAAGGGGAAAGTTCACTGGGTAGTAGTGGGGGAGAGATATATTGAAAAACGAAGGTGATGTAAAACAGAATATAGCAATTAGATAAGGTTTATTAAAAAGAAAGTGATCTTTAAAAATGGGGATTCAAATTTCTAGACAATGACTCAATGTAAAAATGTCAGGGCTTCTAATCAGGAATGGAGGACACCTATGTAAACTAATATTAAGATAGAATTTTCCTGGAACTCTGCAATCCCACAAAAGAGCTTTAAACTAAAAAGAAAAGGAAAAAACACCATATCCATAATGGTGTCTCTGTTAAAATGTAAGCTCCTTGAGAGTAGAGATGGTTTCGTAACTTTATCTTTTAACTCTAGCACCTAACACAGTTCTAAAGTCAAAATACAGGAAAAGTAGTACTTGAGATTATCTTAAAGAAGACAAGATCTAATAAAGGAGCCAATAATTAAAGCTATGTCCTCAGATATTTATACACAAATGTACAGAGGACAAACAAACCCTAACTTGCCCAGGGTCATACAGCTAGGAAGTGTCTGAGGCCATATTTAAACCCAGGACTTCCCATCTCTGGGCCAGGCTCTCAAATCACTGAGCAACCTAGCCAAACCCCACCCCATTACATATTTAAAGCAGTCCTTTTGTGGTACTAAAGAAATGAAAATAAAACTGGCACCCATTAATCAAAGAATAGCTAAACAACTTGAGAATGAATGCAGTAGAATACCCCAATGACATAAGAAACATGAGGAATACAGAGAAGCATAAAAAGACTTAGAGGAACTGATGCAAAATAAAATAAGCAGAGCCAAGAAAACAATATACATTATCACTTTAACACTGTAAATGGAAAAACAACTGCCAAACAATAAAAAATAAACATTGTAAAATTACAAAGTACAAACTAGGCCCCAAAGAAGAAAAATGAGAAGATAACCCCCCTTCCTCTACCCTACATCTCTTTGCAAGAGAGGCAAGAGTCCTCAGATGTGAGATACTGCATATATTGTTAGTTTGTTTGGCCTTTCGTCCTTTTTATGCTAGTTTTTTTCCCTAAAAAATTCTTTGTTATGAGAAGTGGGGCGGGGGCAGCTGGGAGGTCCTAGGTTCAAATCTGACCTTAGAAACTTCCTGGCTGTGTGATCCTGGGCAAGTCACTTAACTCCCATTGCCTAGCTCTTACTACCACTCTTCTGCCTTAGAACTGATACATGCATTGTTCTAAGGCAGAAGGTAAAGGTTCTTTAAATAAATGAATAAATAAACAAACAAATAAATGAATAAATAAATAAATAAAAAGACAGATAGATTAATAAATAAATGAATGAATGAATAGATAGATAGATAGATAGATAGATAGATAGATAGATAGATAAGTAAATAAATAAGGAATGGCTTTCTGGGAGGAATAAAAGAGAAAGGAGACAGATAAAATTTATTTGCTGGGTAGCTCAGTGGAGTGAGAGCCAGGCCTAGAGACAGGAGGTCCTAGGTTCAAATCCGGCCTCAGACACTTCCCAGCTGTGTGACCCTGGGCAAGTCACTTGACCCCCATTGCCTACCCTTACCAATCTTCCACCTATAAATCAATACACAGAAGTTAAGGGTTTAAAATTAAAAAAAAAATTTTTAAATACACTTCCCAGCTGTGTGACCCTGGGCAAGTCACTTGACCCCCATTGCCCACCCTTCCACCTAGGAGCCAATACACAGAAGTTAAGGGTTTAAAAAAAATTAAAATAAAAACACTTTTAAAAGACCTTACATGTTCCACATAATGGAAATATCAAGCAAAAACAGTCATTTGAAACAATTCCTCCCCTCAAGAAGCTTACATTCTACTTGGGGGGAAACAACACTGATGAGTAAAATACAGAATAGAGACAAAATAATGAGAAAGCTATCTGAAGAGTTAGAAGCACTCTAAATTGAGGGTTCAGGAAAGGCCTCATGGAAGACATGACCCTTAAGTTAAGCCTTGAAAGATGCTGGGGAGTCTGAGATCCAGAGGGAAGTAGAGAGAACATTCCATCCATGGAGGCGAGCTTGTGCAAAGAGAAAATTTCAGGTAAGAGGACCAGCAAGGAAGCCAGGATGGAGCCAGATTGCAAGGGGTTTAAATGCCAGAGGAATGGTCACTTCCCCCTTAAACACAAAAGGGAGCCCCCAAAGCTTCTTAAGCAGAGGAGTACCAAGAGAGATGGCTGCTTTAAGAATATCAACATAGCAACTGTGTGTGGAGAGGGAGTTAGAGAAGGGAAAGTCTGAAAGCAGGAAGATCAGATGTAGGCTATTTTTTAACAGTCAAAGTCAGAAGGGATGATGAGGGCTTAAACTAAGATGGTGGCAATGTCAATAGATGGACCAGAACAGATATTAAGAGGGGTAGAGGTCAGATCCATAAAACTTGGCAACTGAGCACAGTATAATGAAGAATAAGTTATAGACAGGTGCAAAGGGCCATCTGAGATTGGAAGAAGGAAAAAGCATCTTGGATCATGGGTAAAAGCACCCATCAGTGACATCATCAAAGCAAGAAGAAGAAGAAAACAGCTTGAATCCAAATGCCTATAAGCTGGAGAATACAAGAGCATCCTAGGACTACAGCATTTGGAGCTGGAAGGGAGTTTAGAGGGCACTTGGTCCAAGTTCCTCCCTTTTCTTTTTAAGAATGAGGAAACTGGGGCCCAGAGACATGAATGATTTATCCAAGGTCACATCAATGGCACAGCCATGATTTAAACCAGAGTCCCAGAATCTCACACTTGGAAGGGAGGCCTCAGAAGTCTCTTGGCTTAACCTCTAACTGAAATAAGAATCTCCTCTGTTTTCCTTTGACAACCAATCTAGTTCTCATCCTCTTCAACACACCACTTATCTCTGCATTCCACTGTCCCTTCTTGTGTCTTTCCCAATTAGGAACAGGGAAAGAAAATAGTTTTTCTAAGCAGCATCTATCTGGAGAGAAAAATACCCCCCCTTTGGACCCTAGTTCTCAGCTGTTGTCTCCTCTGTACCTGGTGGGGTTAGCAGCCCAGTCTGGCCCATGTGTCTGTTGTGTGTGTGCACACACGTGAGTGAGCCTGCCTGGCCCCACAATGGGCCTCCAGCTGCCATTATTGATCTGGGCCCGAGCTATAATTAGGATACATTAGCCTTTTTATCTCATACCTTTTACATTTCCAAGTAGAGCCTGCAAAAAGGGATTCAATTAAAGATAGGGAGAGGTTGGAAGGCTGAAGAGGAGGGAGGAGAAAGAGAGAAGAAAGGGACAGAGAGAGAGAAGAGGAAGGTAAAAATAAGATTATACAGTAGAAAGAAGAAAAGGGAAAGGGAGAAAGAATGAAATTAATTCTAGCTTCCCAAACACATTCTCTTCTCTCTCCTTATCCCATATCCTTAGGCACTTGCTATATGATTGGCACTCTGCTAGGCACAAAGGTACAAAGATAAATGACAAAGCTATTCCCATTCTCAAGGAATTACAATATTCCACTGAGCAGATATAGCAAATAGAGAAGTAAATCTATAATTCATACCACCATAGATACAAAGTACTCTGGTCCCACTACAATTGAAGAGAACAAGGAAAGGCATCTGGTAGGAAGAAATATTTGAACAGAACCTTAAATGGAACTTGGGTCTCCAAGTGTCAAAGTGGATAGAGTGCTGAACCTGGAGTCAGAAGACTCCTCTTGCTGAGTTCAAGTCCAGCTTCAGACACTGACTAGTTGTTTAACCCTGGGTATGTCACTTTACCCTGTTTGCCTCTGTCTTCTCATCTGTAAAATGAAAAGCAAACAAATCCAGTATCTTTGCCAAGAAAACTCCAAATGAGATCATGAAGAGTTGAACACAACTGAAAAAAGACCCCAAAATAACAATAATAATAACAAGCAAATTCTATAATTACCGTGACCAATCCCAAAAAAAAGAAATGAGGAATACTACCTTCCTTATTTCAGTAATGATGTGGGACAATGCGGGTAAGAAATGGGGCATAAGCTGTCAATTGTAGCTCCTGTCAAGTCAATTTTGCTGAACTATTTTCATCTGTTAGGAAAGAAAACTAGGATGAAGAGAGCAAAGGGGACGTGAGAAGGATGAATTTGGAAATGATTGGAAATAAAACCTTTTTTAACTTAATAAGGTAAGGGAGAGTCTTTTGGAAACTCTCCAATGCACTTTGAAAGTAAGGGGAATAAATGTTATTTGTAGCTCAGACTTCTAATAAGCAGAAGAGGAGAAAAACAAAATGGGGAGTTTTTAAAATTTATTTTTATATTAAAAACACACTCCTGCTGTCTGTATTTCTGGTTGATGTGAGCTGTTCTGAGGCCGGGAAGAATGGATCCATCCAGGAAAGTCTAAGCATGCTCAAGAACGTAATTGAAACTAGGGCCCGTATATCCACCACAGAATTCTAGAATCTGAGAGCTTAAAAGCCAGTCTCCATTGCCACCAAATCTAACCTTTCCCCTACTGCAGTGCCTGTCACCATAGTATGTCTGATCAATCAGTCAACTGCTCTGGATCTTGGTCAGTGTCAGAAAACGCTAAACAATTACAAACTATTAATAATGCTCCAAATCACAGATAACAAAAAAAGAGACCAAACCAGTGCTAAGGTGTTTGCCTCCTAAATGGTCATAGATGATAAAAGATAGTAAAAGTCAGTGTTGGAGAGGTTGAGGAACAATGGGAACATTAATGCATTCTTGATGGTGCCTTGAATTAGTACTTGAACTATTCTAGAAAGCAATTTGGAATTGTGCAAATTAAGTAGCTAAATGTTCATACTCTTTGACCCAAAACTTCCACTTTTAGGCATGAACCTCAATGAAGTCGTTGACAAAAGAAAAGGCTCCATATACACCAAAATATTTAGAGCAACATTTTTTGTGGTAGCAAAGAACTGGAAACAAAGTAGACAACCATGATTGGGGAATGGCTAAACAAGTTGGGGTACATGAATAAAATGATGAGTATGATAAATACAAAGAAACATATAAAGACAGACTGATGTAAAGAGAAAGAGGAGGATGAGGAGAGCTAGCATTTATATAGTTAACATAAAGATAACGTTACCTAATTCTATCTCCCAATAATCTCAGCAGTAGGTATCATTACTGTCCCCATTTTAAAGATGAAGTAAATGAAATGATAACTGAAGCTAGTCAAGTGACTTTCCCAAGATTACACAGCTAGTAAGCATCTGAGTCAGTATTTTAACACAGTTCTTCCCAACACCAAGTCCTTCCCTCTGCGTACTATGCTATCCAGCCATATACAATGACCACAAAACAATCAAAAATGAATGTTGTGGAATTTTAAAGAACAAGTCTGGCCCCAAAGAACAGCTGTGAGAGTAGACATCTCTTTCCCACTCCCTTAGAACATTGCATAAAATGCCAGATTTTTAAAATTGTATTGATTGGTCTTGCTGATTTCCCCACCCACCACTCACCCCCACCTTTTCTTCTTTTAAAAAAAAAATTTTTAAGGAATGGCTTTCTAAGAGAGATTAGAGAAGAGACATAGTAGGAATCTAGGCAATGTGAAAACAAAAGATAGCAATAAAAATCTATTTTTAAGAGCTCCTCCTTTTAGAAAAATTATTATAAATTAACCATTAGCACAACCAAATAAACACAAAAGCATAGATTTGAATATTACATTAAATGTTTCTAATTTTAATACTGTAGAACCAAATGAATTAACAAAGAAGAAAAAAAAGACTTTTGTCCTTCTTAGTATGTCTAAAATTCTGCAACCATTGGTTTGGTTTTCAGGAAATACTTTCACATATTGAAAATTCTTATATGTTTGCAAGTAACTCCAGTTTGAAACCTCCTCTTCCCAATCCCCCATAGCAAGGAGAGAGACACAGGACTGTGCAGTCTCCCCAGGAAGAGGCTAACAAAGGGTATCCAAGCTACATATTAACAGTCAACAGGTCTAGATTGGGGAAGCAAAGTCTTAGAATATCAGAATCCCCATCGTCCCATTTGGGATTTTCTTGGCAAATATTGTGGGATGGTTTGCCATTTTCTTCTCCACATAATTTTACAGATGATGAAATTGAGGCAAACATTGAAGTGACTTGCCCAGTGTCACACAGCTAGTAAAGTGTTCCTAATAGATTGCCTAATTCAACTTCTATGTAAAAGATGAATTCCCTAGCCTCAACACGCAATAATCAAGTCTCTGAGGCATCACATGGTGCAGAGGATTTGAATCAGAAGACTCATATCCCACTCTTGGCTCCATCATTTACCACCTGTGTAAGTTCGGACAAATAACTTAATCTCTCTGGCCCATTGACTCATAAAATGAAGATACTGATAGCACCTATCTCATGAGATTGTTACGAAGATCAACTGAGATAATAGAGTGCTTTGCAAGACTTAGCTATTTCCATGACGGTATTTAATAGAAGAACAATAAGATGAAACTGAATTCTATATAATTAGAATGAATAATCTTGGGCACAGAGAAGAGGTAAGTGTGCCTACTGCCTTTATTTGGAGAGGTGGTAGACTATGGGTGTTGAATGTTGCATATGTTCTCAGTCCTGGCTAATATATTCATTAGTTTTCTTTGGTTGTTTTTTTTTCCTTTGTTATAAGGTAGATTCATTGAATGTTTGGGAAGGGACATATATGAAAACTATTATGATATTTTAAAAGGTCAATAAGTCTTTTAAATAAACAAAATGAGTCCATTGGATATAGTGGATAGAGCTCCAGGCCTGGAGTCAGGAAGACCTGATTTCAAATATAGCCTCAGACACTTATTAGCCAAGTGACCCTGGTTCAAGTCACTTAACACTGTCTGCCTCAGTTTCCACATCTGTCAAATGAGTTAGATAAGGAAATGGCAAGGCACTCCAGTATCCCTGCCAACAGAACCAAATAGAGTCATAAAGAGTCAGATACAACTGATGACTCAACAACAACAAATAACAAAGTCCCTTCCGGTTCTAAATCTTTAACATTGTGATTTTTTTTAAACCCTCACCTTCCGTCTTCGAGTAAGTACTGTGTATTGGCTCCAAGGTGGAAGAGTGGTAAGGGTAGGCAATGGGGGTCAAGTGACTTGCCCAGGGTCACATGGCTAGGAAGTGTCTGAGGCCAGATTTGAACCTAGGACCTCCCATCTCTAGGCCTGGCTGTGATTTTTTTAAGCAATCTTATGCAGAAGCCCAATCTATTTTTTAATAACTCTAATTATTGGGAAATTCTTCCTTTTACTGGGACAAAATCTGCCTCCCTGTAACTTCCAATCGCTGATTCTAGTACCACCCTCTGGGGCTCCATAGAATAAGTCCAAACATTCTTGCTCTCGAGCTTTATTGGATCAAGCAATAAACTTAGGATCAGAAAAATTGTGACCTTGGGCAAGACACACAACCTCATTGCACTCTCTCTCTCCTCATCACTAAGTAAGAGTATTGAAAAGAATAAAACAAAACTGAACACAATGTAATTATGATTAATTTTTGGCCCCAGAGAAAATGATGCAGAAATCAACCTCTTTTGGGGAAGGGGCAGGACAAAGGGCAAGGCTGTACTATAGGTGTAAAATGGTTCATACATTGTGAGATATGGCCTTTGTGTATCTTGGTTTTGATTAACAGGAGGCTTTTCCCCCCTTTATTACAAGGGAAGGCTCGTGAGGTAGGCAATGCATGGAATTAAACATAAAAAACATCAATAAAAATTTTTAGATCCATAAATAAATAAAACTATGGGAATAGACTAGATGACCTTTAAGTTCCCATCTGGTTCTAATTCTATTATCCAATGAACTAAAAAAAGCACTCACTATGAGATTAGACCCATTGCTCCAATAGCATATTATAGAAACACATACACACAATGGATTCATTATCTAAACAGAAAAAAGGGAAAGCTTAAAACAAAATCAGAGTAATATGATGATCACCATTGAGGATGAGAGTTAAACTCTTAACTATGAGGGAAATAGAAGAAATTTGGGGCAAAAGGTAGATAGATTTGATTACTTTTTTAACATAAACATTTTTACATGAAAATTGTAAGGGAAAAAATCAAGATAATTTTATGAAAGAAAAGCTTGACATGCAAAAATTCTAAGTTAGTCTCCAGAGGATAAATGGCAAAAATATATGAACAGACAAGTGGCATAAACAGACTCACAAATGAGTATAAAATCACCTTCAAAACCATTTACTCTTCCTATTAATAACAATAAGTAGCATTTATATAGTGCTTTAAGGTTTGCAAAGAACTTTACAAATATCTCATTTGATTGGTACAATAAATCTGAATGATGAGTGTCATTAGTATCTCCATTTTACAGATCAAGAAACAGACTGAGAACAGTTGAGTGACTTGCCCAGGGTTACACAGGAGGTTAGGATCTGAAACTGCGTTAAATTCCTAGAGATATGAGAGAGTAAGAGGAGGATTCTCAGACCAGTCAGATTCCTTGTTGTTTGTCTCTGGTTCTCTAAGAAGTCAAAGCACCTAGGTAGCTCAGTGAATTGAGTGTTGGCTTGGAGTAAGGAAAAACTGGATTCGAGTGCAGCCTTAGACACTTATTGGCTGTGTGACAAGTCACTTAACCATCTGTTTGCCTTAATCCACTGGGAAAGGAAATGGTTCTCTAAGAGGATCAGTTATATCACAGGATGATATCTTGACTTGCTTGAAAGGTAACCCTTCAAAAAAGGTTGTTTATATGTTGTTGGAAGTATGGAAGTATGTTGTTCATACTTCCTTTTTGAAGGAAAACCCTTGCTTGAACTTGCTTGGATTTAAGTGAGGCAGTTACACAAAGTTATCAGGCTCACTTGTCTCTTCCAGAGTCAAGTGGCAAAACAAAAGTCAAGAAAAATGGAGATTGCACTGGATATAATGGATGGTCTTGTATGTGTTCTGTTCCTGGTAGACTGTATTTATTAAAATTATAAATTAAATTGTTTTAAAAGCACTCACTATCTGGCAGCACATTAAATTATTTTGGAAAGCTCTAAGTTGGGGAAGTTTTTCCTTTTACTAGCTAAAATCTGCCCCTTCTCTCACATTTTACATCCACACTTTAGAGTTCTTTCCACTGAGGCTAAAGAGGGAGATGGGGGGATCTGTATACATAATGTGGGTATGTATATAATCCCCCTCACATCTACAAAATTGGTATAATATAGTGTTAAAGGACACTGGACTTAAGAGTTAGAAAAACTGCATGGCCTTGGACAGCTTCTAATTTCTCTGGGTCTCAGTTTCTTCAGCTAAAAAATGGGATAAACTAGATGATTTCTTTCATCTCCGGATCCTATGAGCCATTCAGAAATTTGGAAATAGAAACTGAGTCCTCCTCCCAAGTCTTTTTTCCAGTCCAAAGAAATATGAGCATGCCCAAAGCAAACAAGCATTCAAGAGAGAGAAGCCAGAAATCACAGGTGCAGTCAGCCAGCACCATGGACAGCTGCTCTCAAATACAGCAGAAAGTCCATAGACTGAGGGAAGTCTTCAAAGACTCCACTCACCCAGTTGCTTCTGCATGTTGGTCTCTTCCCTCATCAGCGATGCTAATGTAACAGTGTCTGTACCTTTGTTCCATTTGTGAATGAATAATTTATAACATTTCTAAAAATCCTTCACTGACGTCTTCTCAAAAACAGCACCAAGAATCTGACTAGCCATGAGAAACATTTTCTTAGGACAGAGATGGAAGGAGAGGAAAGGGGTGCTCATCCCTGGAAGAGGTCTCTAGGATGAAAAGTGTGGGAGTTACTGGGGCCATTAAAAGCAAGGGGAGAAACAGCATTCTCCCTCAAGTTCCCTAGCAAGATAAAATGGTTGTTCATACTTCCTTTTTGAAGGGGATCGATGACATCACAAGATTATGTCTTGAGGCACAGCTGCCCAAAGTCATGAGCTTCATCCTCTCTCCTAGAGTCATCTTAGTCTAGTGAAAAATCAAAAGTCAAGATGACCAGTGATGGCTTGAGATGCATTGGACGGCCTTGATATCTAACCCTCCTCCAAACTCTCTCCACAGTACCTGTTTCCATTGCCTTCATGGCCATTGGAACACATTGTTCATATCCTCACCTTCCACCAGGGAAATATTCACCACACTCCTGGGGTAGATATCCCCCTAACTCACCAAAGGATATGAGACCTGTTGGTTACCCTCAACTTGGTTAAAGTTGTGCTATGCGAGTATCCCTAAGATTATAGGAGCCTAGATTCACAAATGTAAGGGCCCTTAGGTACATTCTAGTCTAACCTCAGATTTTGCATAGGGAGAAACTGAGGCACAGAGATAGGAAGTCACACATTCATTCATTTTTTTATTTAAGCCCTTACCTTCCATCTTGGAATCAATACTGTTTATTGGTTCCAAGGCAGAAGAAAGGCAATGGAGGTCAAGTGACTTGCCCAGGGTCACACAGCTAGGAATTATCTGAGGCCAGATTTGAACCCAAGACCTTCTGTCTCTAGGCCTGGCTCTCAATCCACTGAGTCACCCAGCTGCCCCACACACATTTCTTTATATATACATATAAATATAAATATATACATATATTAAGAGATAGAGTGACACGTGAATAAAGAGTTGGCTCAGGAGTCTGGAAGAACTAGTTTCAAATCCTGCCTCTGAAACATATTGGCTGTCACTGGGCAAGTCATCTAACCTCTGAAAGCAAAGATCATTGAGTCCAAGCCATATAAGAATCAGGACCCTCGGAGGCAGCTAGGTGGCTCAGTAGATTGAGAGCCTGGCCTAGAGATGGAAGGTCCTAGGTTCAAATCTGGCCTCAGACACTTCCTAGTTGTGTGACCCTGGACAAGTCACTTAACCCCCATTACCTAGCCCTTACTGCTCTTCTGCCTTAGAACCAATACACAGTATTGATTCTAAGACAGAAAGTAAGGGCTTTTTAAAAAAAAGACTCGGGACCCTCTAACTCTTTAAATTCCAAAGCAGAGGCCAATTTATCTTGTTAAAGGGAGTTCCCTGTACCAATATAATTACATGTAATTTCAGTCCAAAGGTGGGAAAATATGTAAGGCAGCAGGGATGAAAATGAAAGAGAAACTCAGTCAATTCATCTGTTGTTGGGGTTCTTTTAGGGAAAGGAGTAGCAATGGATTTTTGTTTGTTTCACAAAAGGCTAAGTAGGAGAGAATGAATAAAGGCATATTCAAAAATAAATGGAACCTATTAAAATTTTTAAATAAAAAAATTTTATTAGAAACTTTTTTTTAATTTTGAAAGATGCAAGAACTCTGATCAGTGCAATGACCTATCACAATTCCAGAGGGTTCATGAAAGAAATACGCTACCCATCACAGAGAGGCAACAGACTCAGAGTACAAATATAAGATTAATGTTTTTGGACATGGCAAGTACAGAAATTTGTTTTGCTTGGCCATATACATACCTGTAACAGAAGTTTTGTTTTTCTTGCTTTTTTAATGAGGAAGAGTAGTGGGAGAGAAGGCTAATCTTTGAAAATGAAATAAAATTTAATTTTTAAAAAATTTTAAAAGAAAATGAAAAATGAATGAGATGACTAATCTAAAAAGAAGGGCATAAAAACTTTTTAAAAGCATAAAACAAAAATAGAACAAATGTAAGCCCTGAAGGAGCCTACAGTCTGCTTGGGGAAATGATAGGGGCAGGATACAATATGTACACAGATAAATATGAGTTAGGAAAGTAGCCGAGCTGAAATTAGAACCAACATCTTCTGGATCCAAATTCAGGGGCCTTTCTACTCTATCAAACTGCTGGTTGATAGAGAGACACAGGAGATAGTAAAGAGGAAGAGGAATAGAAATTCAAATATTGAAAATAAAAGGAAAAAATTGAAAGGTCCCAAAGAATTTCTAGAAGGAGCTCAAGAGTGGGTTGGAGGGGCAGCTAGGTGACTCAGTGGATAGAGAACCAGGCCTAGAGTTGGGAGATTCTGGGTTCAAATCAGGACTCAGACACTTCCTAGCTGTGTGTACCTGGGAAAGTCATTTAACCCTCATTGCCTAATCTGTACCCTTCCCCTGCCTTGTAACCAATACCTAGTATTGATTCTAAGACAGAAGGTAATGGGGTTTTTTTAAGTGGGTCGTGGAGCATGGTGGGTAGGAAGTCCTTAGAGAACTGAAAATCCCCAGATAAGAGAGGTTTTGAGGAAAGAATTCTATGAAGAATCCCAGCCTAGAAGGAGTTGAGTCAATGACAAAAGGGAGAGGGAACTGGGATAGCCTGCAGGGTCAGGATTTAAGACCTCTGGTGCTGAACAAACTATATGAATGGGAGATTTGGATCACCTGCTGCAAAGCGACATGAGCAAAACCAAGAGAACAATAGACACAAGGGCAAAAAGAAAGCTAGAAGTGGAAAAGCTCAACTAAAAGAAGGTGAATATTAGGGAACTGAGAAAGCCAACAATGGTACTGGAGAACTGAGAATGAAACATATTTCTCTCCTCTCAGCACAGATGTGGGGGGTCACAAGGGAAGAATGTTGTATACTCTGTCAGGCAGCGTAGCAACATATTGGGTGATTTTCCTTGTTTTTCTTTTTTACAGGAAAAGAAGCATTCAATGTGGGAGAGAGAGGGCAAGCTAGATTGTGAAGTGAATAGAGCACTGGGGCCTGGAGTCAGGATAAATCAGAGTTCAAATCCAGCCTCAGAAACTTAGGGCAAGACACTTAAAGGCCATTTGCCTCAATTTCCTCATCTGTAAATTGAGCTAGAGAAGGAAGTGGCAAATCACTCAATATCTTTGCCAGGAAAACCTCAAATGGAGTCATGAAGATTCGGACATGACTGAAATGACTGAACAGGAGTAGCATTCAATTTTGATAATGGGGCAGTGGGTAAAGAATAGGGAGGTCATTTCTGAAGATTCTTGTGATATAAAGGCAAGTGCTTGTTGTTTGAATGGTTCATCTTATAACCCCTACTTGAAGACCCCTAGTATTAGGAAACCTACAATTTAAAAAAATAAGCAAACAAATCCTCTTCGACTCCTCGGTTCATCTGGTTACTTCATTAGGTTTGGGTCTTAGTAAATACCCTGACAAACAACAAAGCACCACAGTGGATAGGATGCTGGACTCAGAGTTAGGAAGACTCATCTTTCCAACGTTCCCATGCATTACTCTCCTTCCCAAAATTCTATGATTCAGCCACACTAATCTATTACTCAGTGTCCCCCATGATAGGAATTCCATCTTTCTTCTCCATGCCTTCACCTCCTACAATCTCTTCTTCAAATGATTCCATGGACAAGAAGCCTTTCCTAATTTCCCCCAGTTCCTAGTGCCCTCTCTCCCACTTTTCATTCATTTTGCATATACTTGTATATGTGGTCTCCATCAGAATTCAAGCTTCTTGAGGGCAAGGACTCTTTTTCACCTTTGTCTTTCTATCCCCAATGTGTACAGCAAGCCCATGAAAAATGCTTGTTAATTGACTGGCTCATCTTCCAAGCTCTGCTTAAATTCCCTATTGGGAATACCCCCTTCATCTCTGAGGCTTCTTTTCTCCAAGCTAAACATCCCCAGATCCTTCAGTCAGTTTTCCTAGAGCAAGGCATCCTGATTGCCCTATTCTCCCTGTATTTCCCCTAGGACAGTGACTATGAAATTCCCCTAGGACAGAGAATGTCTGTCTGTGTGTGTCTGTCTGCTTGCCTGCCTATCAGTCTGTGTCTGTCTATATGACATGCATTTATATATAAACACATTCATATATATCACCCTTTGCAAACTTTGAAGCATTATATAAATACTAGCTGTTATTAAAAAGGACTGCACAATTTCTCAAAGGCTAATCATTCCATTCTCCCCTTCCTGTTCAATTCTAGGATCAATTCATTATCCATTTGTAGTGTTTGCCCATGATACCATATACTAATGGATCAGTTCTATGGATTCTCCAGTTACATGTCATAGTCAGCATAATGAATTTTTCATCCACTTGCTTTTTCCTATGTGGATAGTCAGGTCAAACTCTTTTACTGTTTATCTTGGATCTTATTTAGGAACATCTGCAACATTCTGGGTCTTGATGTAATTATTAAGCATACCTCTTTTCACTAAAAGGACAAACCGGAGGACCATATCTTCTGTAAGATTTAAATTAATATTCAATAACCCCAAGTATTATATTTTATAAGATTTATTAAAAATCGCTTGAAGTAGAAGAAATCAAAGAACAAATACAAAACTTAAGTATGACCACGTGAGTAAACTTCTGCCTGGCTCTCCCCCAACCTCCACAAACCACATTCTGCGGGGGGAAAGAGAGCAAAAAACTTATCTTCCCCACATTAGTTACATAACGTAGATACATAAATGGGATGCTGGGAAACAGAGTCCTGGAAAGCAAATTCTAATTACACACTTCCACAAAGAATCCCTCTATGATTTTCAATTCCCTCTTTTAAAAGACGAGAGGACTGAAGTCTAGAGATATTCAGTAACTTGCCCAAGGAAGGCCCCATGGGGAATAAATGCAGAAAGAGGATTTGAACTCAGGTCATAAGATTGTCATTTAGAGCTAACTGAAAGGGAGCTTTAGAGGCCATCCCCCTTCTTTTACAAATGAGGAAAAGGAGCCCAGAAAGGTAAGTGACTTGCTCAAAGTCACATAGGCAGTAAGAAACAGAGGCAGGACTTGAACCCATGCTTTGTAGCTGGCACTCCTTCTATTATATCAACCCAAATTACATTACACATCCCAAATAATGGATAGGTAATGTGTTTGAACAAGTCACCCCAGCACTTGAACAGACTACTGGTCAGAGAAAGTAGAGTCAGGAAGAATTTCCAATTCCTTATCTTTTTCCTCCCCTAGAAGCCCCTGAGATGGTGATGCCCGGAGATCTTTATATTTTTTTTAAACGCTGTTCTGGGCCCAGCAGTTGGAAACAGAATCATTAGTGAATGGAAAAATAAATATATTAACACTGTCCATAGTGTCTGGAATGGAGATGCTCTGTGACAAGAAGCAGTTATAAGCACTGGTTATATGCCAGGCACTGTAGACACAAATATAAAAATGAGACAGTCCTTGCACTGAAGGAACTTGCATCCTAGGGAGATAGGACAACCAGGATGGTGAGGGGACCTTGCTATAGGAGCACTGACTGAAGGAACTGGGAATATTAAACCTGGAGAAGAGAAGATCCTTAATATGTGCCACGTGCTATGCTTGGTCTTGGGGATATAGAATTAAAAAGAAACAGTTCCTGCCCACAAGGCTCTTATAGTCTATCTGGGGGAAAGCAACATATACAAAGATAATGTTTTACATGATTTCATATATAAAATCTGTATCAGATTGCTTACTGTCCCAGGGAGTGGGGAAAAGGGGAGAGAAAGGAATTTTTAAATGCTAAAAATTATTTTTACATGTAATTGGGGAAAATAAAATATTTAAAAACATCGAGCACAGAGAGATAAATAAATATGACATGTATACAAAGGTAAATGCAAAGCATTTGGTGGGAAGTGGAGGACACTAGTAGATGGGGAAATTAGGAAAATCTCCTTTAGGAGATGGTGCTTGAATTGAGCTCTGAATGGAACTTCAAAGAGGTTCTAACTTCTTTATGATTATAGCTGTTCTAACGTAGAAGGAGGCATTTGGACAAATATAAAAAAAGAGATAGTCCTTCTTTGCCCTTAAGGAATTTATATCCTAGGGCTGTGATGGGGAAGCTATGGCACTAGTGCCAAAGATGGCACACAGGAACCCATCTCTGGGCACATGTGCTGTGGCCCATCAGAGTTAGTTACTAGAAAGGCAGAAGGACTCAGGTGGAGCTGCTCCCCTCCCCGTCCCTTTGCCCAGCAGTCCAATAGAAGCACTTACTCCCTCCCCTGAGTGAAGCACTCAAGCCACTTCCTCTTTCCCTTCTCCCTCCCCTGTCTGGGGTAAGGGAGGTTTGGCACTCAGTCTCTGGTGGGGCAGGGCACAGCATAGGTAGATAGATAGAAAGATAGAAAGATAGATTGACAGACAGACAGACAGACAGATGGGTGGACCAACAGATGAACAGATGGATGGATGGATGGATAGATAGATAGATAGATAGATAGATAGATAGATAGATAGATAGATAGATAGATGGATGGATGGATGGATAGACAGACAGACAGACAGACAAATGGGTGGACCAACAGATGGGTAGATAGATAGATAGATACATAGATACATAGATAGATACATAGATAGATAGATAGACTGACAGATGGAGATAGATAGATAGATAGATAGATAGATAGATAGATAGATAGAGNGATAGATAGATAGATAGATAGAGCTGGATGAATGGCCAGATGGAAGGACCAACAGATGGATAGATGGATAGATAGATAGATAGATAGATAGATAGATAGATAGATAGATAGATGATAGATAGATAGATAGATAGATGGAATAAGATAGATAGATAGATAGATAGATAGATAGATAGATAGATAGATAGATAGATGGATGGATGGATGGAACAATAGAGATAGATAGATAGATGATAGATAGATAGATAGATAGATAGATAGATAGATAGATAGATAGATAGAAAGATAGATAGATAGATAATAGAGAGGAAACATAAATGAATGGATAGATAGATGGCAGATTAATAAATAGGAGGATGGAGAGAGAGTGAGGTGGATAGATGAATAGATATGGTTGGTAGAGATAGGTGATGCATAGAGGGATAGATAGATAATGGATGGATACATATGGATAAGAGGAATAGATAGATAGATAGATAGATAGATAGATAGATAGATAGATAGATAGATAGATAGATAAATAATTTAATCCTCACAGCAACCCTGGAAGGTAGACACTATTACTGTTTCCATTTTACAAATGAGAAAACCAGGTCTGAGAGACATTTTATCAAGTACCTTGCCCAGGGCCACATAGATACAGATTAGCTCAGTCAGGACTTGAACTCAAGTCTTCTTACTGCCTGGTCCAACATGCTATCCACTGTCATCTAGCTCCTTTTTAAGAATCAAAAGCTATTACATACTGTGTGACCCTGGGCAAGTCACTTGACCCCCATTGCCCAACCTTACCACTCTTCCACCTAGGAGCCAAAAAAAGCTATTAAATCCAATCTAACATACCAAAAAAAATGAGGAAGTGAACTAGATTACTTCATAGCACTACATCTGTGATTCAATTACATCCTAAACCCACTGCCATCCCTGTCCCTGTATTAATACCTTGACCAAGAGAACCCCAGTTCCTTACCAGTTAGCTTGTCTCTCCCAAAGGTCCATGTCCCTCCACCAGCTACCAAGGACCACTCTATTAATTAGTCTTTGGAGAAAATGGCAGCAAGAAGGATCAAAGTGAGAGGGGAAGAAGAACTTACTAAAAGAGAGAGAGTTCATAGGATCATACTGCCTAGGATTTAGAGCTGAAAGAGGCTTTAGCCATTTTATTAAAAATGAGGAAGCTAAGGCCCAATGAGAACTGTCCAAAGTTATACACGTAGTAAAGAGCAGAGCCACACTTGGAGACCAGAATCTCATACTTCGAATCCAGCCCAGGGCCTCCTTTCTGCACTGCTAAAGCTGCCTCAATCAAAAGTAGGACAGGTAAAAGAGGGGGAACACTGTATACACTCTCTGTCCCAGCCAATGCATTGGTTGGTTTTGCCAAACTGATTTTCCCCCTCTTCTTATTCTTCGTTACAAGGGGAAGGAAACAGGGAGAGATAGAGTTGAAAACGTGGGTGACATAAAAAACAAAAGATGTCAATAAAAAAATTTAAGAGCAGACTACCAGGAGTTGTTCTGGGACTTTCTCCTGAGCATAAGACAAGTCCTGAAAGCCTCTCTGTCTGCTTTCCCTTCCCATTCCACCTGCCATTACTATCTATCTTGTAGATATTCTCCCCCCCCTTTTATAACTTATCTGTGGACATCATCCCAGGAGAATGTAAGCTCTCTGAGGGCAGGGACTGCCTTGCTTTTGTTTTGGTATCCCTAGTACCTTTTCGTGTGTCTGGCGTATTTAATAAATGCTGCTTGATTGGCTAATTGATTGATTAGGGATGTCTGGTACTATATATCATCCTGGGTGCACACACGCTTGCATACACACACATCAGACCAATAAGTAAAAAGGTCCAGATCACTTGCTGCTCCCTCCTCCCCCTTCCAGAAAAGGCCAAATAGTGCCGTTTTCCCGTTGGGGTGCCTCCAAGGACATCCCCATTTCTTTCTGGGAGAGCCTGGAGGGAAGATTTCAGGGTCCTTAGCTGAGAAGGGAGGCATCAGGGGAAGAGGAGGTTGGGACACACGACTCCCTGGGAAAAACATTGCTCGTGTTCATTTCAATACATGATATGCCTTTCCTCTCATCTTCCCCCTAGGCCAGGGGCTCCCGCAGAATCCCTCATTACTGGCAAGATTTAGAGGTTGTCTTTCCAGCTATCTGCATTCAAGGGCAAAGCCTGGGGATGGTAATGACAATGACAAGCATGCGATGGGGTGGGGAAGTGGAGGGGAGACCCTCTGAGAATAAGGAGGAAGATACACCTGGCTGGAAGAAATGAAAAAACCCAAAAATTCATCCTCACATGGAAAAAGGAGAACCAGATCAGGAGCATTTGCCTTCTTTGGGCTGACGCCTCTCCTGCAAAATAAGGGGCTCACAGCAATAACTCGAAGTCCATACCCCAAAGAAATCAAAGAAAGAGGAAAAGAATCCACATACGCAAAATTATAGCAGCTCCCTTTGTTATTAACAAAGAACTGGAAACTAAGGAAGGGCCCAACAATCAGTGAATGGCTGAATAAATTATAGTATTTACATGTAATAGAATATTATTGTGCCATAAGAAAAGAAGAGGACAAATTTAGAGAAACTTGGGAAGACCTGTGTGAACTGATGCAGAATGAAGTGAACAAAGCCAAGAGAATAGCATACACAGTTACAGCATTGCAAGATCAAACAACTTTGAAAACCTTAAGAACTCTGATCAATTTGTCAATGATCAGTCATGATTTCAAAAGACAAAGGATAAAGCATGTACCCATCTCCTGACAAGAAAGGTGACAGAATCCAGGCACAAAATGAGACATATATTTCTTGCACATAAAGAATGCAAGGAATTCGTTTTGCTTGATTATACATAGTTGGTTGTTGTTGGTTTGTGTTTTTTTTAAACCCTTATCTTCTATCTTAGAATTGAATTAAATTGGATTTCTTCCAAAGCAGAAGAGTGGTAGGATTAGGCAATTGGGGATAAGTGACTTGCCCAGGGTCACAAAGTTAGGAAAAATTTAAGGCCATTTTTGAACCCAGAATCTCCAAGCTCCAGGCCTGGCACTCTATCCACTGAGCCACCTAGATGCCCCTTGATTTTATATATATATATATATATATAT
>NC_058132.1:39903128-39913137 GCF_016433145.1 Gracilinanus agilis
GAGAGGAGAGGAGAGGAGAGGAGAGGAGAGGAGAGGAGAGGAGAGGAGAGGAGAGGAGAGGAGAGGAGAGGAGAGGAGAGTTGTCATTGTATCCCCAGCACCTAGCATGATACTCACCCAGTACATCATAGGCATTTAATAAATACTCCAAAGAATTAGATTGGATTGGATTGGATTAGGTTGGGTTAGGTGAGGTTGAGTTGAATTGAGTTGGGTTGGTTTGAGTTGGGTTGGGTTGGGATGGATTGGAGCCCATCTCTTTTCCCTTATAGCATGCTATCTCTTAGAGTAGGGCAACATTTCTGTGCTGGTCCCAAGGAATGGAGAAACAGCAAACTGATGCTGCATTTTTTTCCCTCTGGTTTCTGGTTCCTATGAATCAGATAGCACTATGCTCCCCACCCCCGCCTCAAAAAAAAATAAAAGGTTCTGGATTCAGTTGGCTTCTTTTATCCCACCGGTAGAGCAAAGCCCTTTCTAATGACTGGGGTTGTTTTCCTACAATAGAAGGGCTCCAAAGGAAAGGGGGAAAGGAAGATTGAAATAAAAGCAACAGATTTGACAAGTAATTAGCTTAACTGTTGCTGATTTTTAAGAATATGTGTGACAGCTCTTGACACTTGAAAATCAGCCCCTCTGGGCACAAGCTGCAACTTTTCCTACCCAGCACTGTCTCTGTTTTGGTCCCTAACTGAGGAGCAGAGAGTCTGGGGGCCCAGCGGGCAGCCCTAAGGGCATCTTGCTGGGGAGGTAGGGGGAAGCCTAGGAGAGAAGAAAGCCAGGCAGGGCTATAGATTCCACTTGCCTGAGAAAGCAGGGCAATCAAAGGGGATTAGTCAAACTGGAGAGGGGGCAGGAAAGAGGGGGATTGAACCCTATATTTGGATCACAGGGTCCAGGTGGGTGAACCCCATTGAGGTGAGAAAGGACTAAAGACTTTCATAATCTGCAGAAGAGCCATAGAGTGGAGGATGGAAGAGATGTGGAGAGAGGGGACTACCATGACCTTGAGCTGCATGAACAGGGACACAGCTTTCAAGACTAGAGAGGTGAAAGGCCCCCTGGTTAGACAACAGCTAGAGGATTATATAAATTTTCATACACCATGATTTAAGCAGGAATCAGACAAGCTGGAGAATGTCCAGTAGAAGGCAATTAGGATATCAAAAAGGTGTTGATTTCATGTCATATGCTTTTCTTAGCATCCCCAGGGTTTAGCACAGTGCCTAGGATATGTCCTGTTCAGTCATTCAGTTAAGTCCAACTCTTGTGACTCCACAGACCAACTGTCCGTGGGGTTTTCTTGGCAAAGACACTGGAGTGGTTTGCCACTTCCTTCTCCAGTTTCATGCAGGCAGGAGTTAAGTGACTTACCCAGGGTTCACACAGCTAGATCACATTTGAACTCTAGTCTTTCTGACTCCAGTTCTAGTGCTCTATCTACTGTGCCACCTAGCTGCCCTAGCATACAGAAGGTGCTTAATAAATGTTCATTGACAGACAGTCTGATGTGAAGATTAGATGGAGGCACTAAGGAATTGTTAGAGAGAAGAAAACTGAAGGCCAGGGGGTGGAATACTGTCTTAGAGTTTTGGCGGGGGGGGGGGGGGGGGCGGCAGCTGGGTAGCTCAGTGGATTGAGAGCCAGGCCTAGAGATGGGAGGTCCTGGGTTCAAATCTGACCTCAGACACTTCCCAGCTGTGTGACCCTGGGCAAGTCACTTGACCCCCATTGCCTACCCTTATCACTCTTCCACCTATAAGTCAATACACAGAAGTCAAGGGTTTAAAATTTAAAAAAAAAAAAAAAAAAAAAAGAATTTTTTCCCTGCTTGCCCCCAAAAGGAAGAATCAGAAGCCACTGATAGAAGTAGCAAAAGGTTGGATTTAGGTTTACTATAAGGAAAAACTGTTTACCAATTAGATATCTAGGAAAATGGAATGGCTACTCTGAAAGGCAATGGGTTCCCCTTCCTTGGAAACCTTCAAAATAAGTCAAACGATGAAGGCCCTTCCAGGACAAAAAAATTCTGTAACACCATGAGCCTCTCATGATGTTCCAACCAGTCTCTCCACTCTATAAACCATCAGATGAGGCTCCCAAGCCAATATTCATTCAGCAAACCCAAGCCCATTTCACATCTCTACTGAGAAAGTTTTCTTAGTTCTCTATCGCTTACAGGATCAAATATAAACTCCTTAGTTAGTTAGGCTCCTAATATCTCCATGGTGTCATTGAGTCTTCCCTTTCTAGACTGATTTGACGCTATAGCCCAATCAGCCTAGCCTAGGCAACATAGCATATTCCCACTTAGCACAGAATTTCCAGGAATGCTCCCTCCTCTTCCTCTTAACTACCTCTTGGAACCCCCATTCAATTTGACTCAAATGCCAATTCTTACTCGAAGCCTTTCTTAAGCTCGATAATCGTTAGCACTCCACTCATACAAAATGAGTTTTCTATTTATCTACCTATATAGATATATATTCCCAGAAGCCATCTGGTATAATACAAAAGAGTATGTGGCATCTGGAGTCAGGGGATCTGGGTTCCAGTCCTGGGTCTGACATTGACTAGCTATGTAACCACCAGAAAATCACTTCACTCCTGAGCCTCAGATTTTGCATCTATAAAATGGAGATGACACTATCAGCACCATTTACCTTTCCCAGGCTATCAAGAGTGTATTTGGGGGTAGAGCTTGGGGGCAGGGGGGTGCAATGAGAGGTAAAAACTGAACAATGTGCTTTGTAATCTCTATAGGGCAATAGAAATGAAAACTGCTGTAGGAGCCCCAAGGGGCAGGCAATCTAGGTGTTTGTACCTGGCACACCACAATCTCTCTCCAATCTTTATGCACTGACTATCTCTCAGGCCTGGAACACACTCTCCACCTCTGCTTCTTGGAATCCCTGGTTTCCTTTAAGGCTCAACTCAAATGAGCCCTTCTGCAAGAAGGTTTTCCCCGAGCCCCCACTGGTAGTGTCCCTCATCCCTAACTACCCTATAAATAGATTTCTTTGCATTTATTCATTTTATCTTTATTAGGTTTATTCATGTTTTTTGTCCTCTCCCATACTCCCATTTAGGGTGTGTCACATAAATAGTGACCATCTTATAATTTTCTGATCTTTTGTAGCCCCGGGACTTAGTACAGTAATTGGCTTAACAAATACTCTGTATGGGGCAGCTATATAGTTAGCAGAGTGGATATAGCACCAGGCCTAGGTTCAAATCTGGCCTCATACACTTTCTAGTTGTGTGATCCTAGGTGAGTCATTTAACTCCACTTGCCTAACTCTTAACATTCTTCTGTCTTAGAATCGATGTTAATGATAATAGACGTATAACCCAGATCAAATTGCTCACCAGATCCAGGAGTGGGGTAGGAAAAATGTGGACTTTAAAATTAATATTCAATATCTCCAAAGTATAATGTTTATAGAGATTTATTAATATTTAACTAGAGAGCTAGAGAACACAGGGAACGTTCCCCATTCATTTCATGTGGAAGAGAGAGCTAGAGGGGTGTTACCCAAAACTTATATACAAACACGTAAAAGACACAGGTAAAAAGAAAAATGGAATTGTGGGTAATACAGAAAGGAAGTGTGGGTAAAATAGTTTTAGGGATTCAAGATTTTCCAACTATACAGAAGGGAGGGAGGGAGACAATTTGGAACATAAAACTTTGGAAAACTTATGGGGAAATTGTTATTACACATAATTGATAAAAAAAAAAAACCAACAAATCTTGGGGCAGCTAAGTTGCTCAATGGATTAAGAACCAGGCCTAGAGACAGGAAGTCCTGGGTTCAAATTTGGTCTCAGACACTTCCCAGCTGTGAGACCCTGGGCAAGTCACTTAACCCCCATTGCCTAGCCCTTGCCACTCTTGTGCCTTGAAACCAAAATAAAAATTTTTTAAATAACATATTTTTGTTTTTAAAAACTGATGCTAAGACAGAAGATAAAGATTTGCTGTTGTTTTTTAAATACTCTATATTTGTTCTATCTCTGTATTTGTATCCCCAGTGTCTGACACATAGTAGGCACTTAATGCTTGTTGATTGAGTTACATTATGTATCTATGAAACGTGTGTGTATGTTGTCTCCTTATTAGAATATAAGGTTCCTTTAGACTGTTTTCACCTGTCTTTGTGATCCCTAGCATTTGGCACACTGCCTGGCACACAGTTAATGCCTGTGGAGTGGGTCGGTTGACTGGAATTCCCATTTCACATATGAGGAAACTGAGCTTCAGAGAATTGAAGTGATTTCTCCACGGTCATACAGCTTAGTATCAGCTCTGGGATTTGAACCCAGCTCCCTAATTTCAAGTTCAGGGCTCCTTCTATCACACACAAAAGCAGGAAGATATCTGTTCAATTTGTTCTCACTGGAATGTTAGGCAATGAATTGGACCTTGGTGGGGGGGGGGGGGGAAGGAGGGCAAAAAGAGGTGGATACGGAGCAGGGAGAAGTCCCCAGGAAGCATCGGAGAGGGAGAGCCGCAGTTACAGGGAGTGAGGCAGAAAAGAAGATTCACTGATTTGTTGCTATTTCCCTATCCATGGTACCATGTTCAGTTTCTGAGCACCACCTAGTAACTGATAACCAGGAGAGTGTCCAGAGGATGAAAGCCAGGATGAGGAAGAGCCTTGAGTCTATGTTATAGGAGTGTGGGCTGAAGGAAGTGGGGATGTTTAGCCCAGGGAAAAGAGGGCTCAGGGAGGACATAAGAGCTGTTCTCAAGCACATAAAGACTCTCGATTACCAGGCAGGTGGCCAAAAACATTCTTTTTTCAGTTACACATATGGAGGGTCCCTCCTAACTCTGAGACTCTGGGAGTGAGAGGACCCAAGTGAACAGGGGAGACCAATTTCCCTGAACACTGAGCACAGCTTTCCTTAGGGGCACAGCCTCTTCCCCACACTGGCTCTATGATCCTTGAGCAAAACACAATATTTTAGTGCCTTAGGCACCCTTCTGTCTCAGCAAAAAAAAAAAAAAAAAGGATGTCTATAATACACACATAGGGTACTAGAAGAATGATCTTCAGCCTTTCCTTTTGGGGAGGATTTCTGCCATTCCTGGACTTCTACATACTTTGTTCTCATTGGATCTTTTACTACCCTGGGGCAGGCATTGTTTTCCCCACTTTACAAATAAGGAAACTGAGGCCCAGGAAAGGGCAATGATTTACCCAAAGTCACACACAGCCAATCATTGGCACAATCAGGTTTAGAAGTCAGGTCAGGAAGGCAAAAGGACGTTTCAAAAGCACCTCAATTTGGGGCAGCTGGGTAGCTCAGTAAATTGAGAGTCAGGCCTAGAGACCAGAGGTGCTAGGTTCAAATCTGACCTCAGCCACTTCCCAGCTGTGTGACCCTGGGCAAGTTGCTTAACCCCCATTGCCCACCCTTTACCACTCTTCCACCTATAAGCCAATACACAGAAGTTAAGGGTTTAATAATAAAAAAAAAAGCACCTCATTTGACAAATGAGGAACCTGAGTCTTAGACAGAGGGACATCATCCAAGGAGCCCTGAGAAGCCAATTCCCAGAGGTGGGATTCTAACCCACCTTCTGACTCCAGTTCTATGGCTCCTTCCAGAGCATTTATCAATCATTTTGAACATCTTTTATTAAGTACCTACCATATAGGAAGCCCTATTCTGGTCACTGGGGAAATAAAATGTTTAAAAAAGGAAACACACAGAACCTGCCTTCCAGAAGCAACCATTCTAATTTGGGGTAAGGAAGCATGTGTACACGAGAACTATGATACATAAGAGTGTGAACAAAGGAGAGCCTTTTTTGTCTTCATCCAAACCTATGATTTCACCCATATGGGGAACTCCTAGTATGGACAGTCCCTTCACCAAGCCAAGCTGGCAGTTTTTCTCTAACTCTATTTTCTGTCACATGTCCCTAAGATGAGGCGTTATAGGTCACACAGTCAGTATATATGCTGGAATACTCTAAGGCTATCATTGTGGCAAAGAGAAAGAACACTGAGAGAGTTAGAAGATCTGGGTTATAATCCCACCTCTGATGATTACTCCCTGTGTGACCTTGGACATGTCACTTAACCCTCCCCAAGCCTCAGAATGGCCTTAGCTGTAAATGGAATGATTTAGAGCAGATCTATAATCCTGTGTAATAATGGTCCCTCTCTTATAAGAGATCCCAGATTTAGAGCTGAAAGGGACCTGAGAGACTAAGTCAAGCCATCGCCCCACCCAACCCATCTTCAATTTATAGAAAGGGAATTTTGGTCCAAGAGAGATTAAGTAACATCACAATATCACTTAATAATAAGTAAATAAATCACAAAGCAATAGAGCCAATAAGATTCAAACCCAGGTCTTGACTGAAATCCATTACTTTGTCCATACTACAATGCTGCCTCTCAGCTTGAGAAGGGAGAGATTGTTGTTATTTTTTTAAACCTTTACTTTCCATCTTAAAATCAATCCTGTGTATTGGTTCCAAGGCAGAAGAGTAGTAAGGGCTAGGCAATGGGCGTTAAGTGACTTGCCCAGGGTCACACAGCTAGGAAGTGTCTGAGGCCAGATTCGAACCCAGAACTTCCTGGCTCCGAGACTGAATCTCAATCCACTGAGCCACCCAGCTGCCTTGGGAGATTGTTTTTACCTGCAAACTTAGGAAGGAGATGGCGTCCAAGTTGGGCCTTGAAGGAAAGGAGGGCTATTTCAACAGAGGAAGCTTGCTGGAGGAAGTAGTTGACTCTAGGCATGAAAAGCTCCAAGATGGAGGCAGTTACTTCCAAAAGGAAGTAAAAAGGGAGAGCAGAGACTCATCCAGTTTGACTGGAAGGTAAAGTAAGTGGTGGGGTATCATATGAGATGAGACTGAAAAGAAAGGGCAGGCCTGAATTGTGAAGGGTTTAGAATGGCACCGTTACTGCTGTTACCTGACTCCCAGGACAGAGCTACAAGAGCTCAGAGGAAAGGAGTCTTTGCTGGCCATCCAGCCCAATCCCCTCATTTTGCAGATGCAGAAACAGGTCCAAAGAGGTTGTGATTTACCCAGGGTTACTCAAGGAATAAATGACAGGACCAAAATTTGAATCTGGGACCTCTGACTCCAAACATAGCTCTCTTTCCTCTATAGGAAATATGTATGTATACATGAAATCCTTCCCTCCTAGAGAATGGTAATCTAGAGGAAGACAGATGCTCAGAATCCCTGGGGTCTCCAAAGCAGGAACAAGGAGGTGAGAGTGCCACTCTACCTTCTGCCTCCTGCAGTAGTACTGTGTTCAGTTCTGGGCACCGAAGTTTTAGGAAGCTAGAGAATACCCAGAGAAGAGTGACAAGGACCAACTGATCAATCACCAAGCATTTATTAAGCACCTACTGTATGGCAGGCGCTGTGGTATGTACTGGGGACACAAAGACTGCCCTTAGATTCCATCAAGGAGACATCATGTACATAATAAGTATTTTGTGTGTGTTTGGCATCTAATAAATTTATATATATATATGAAACAAATATAATTTTTGAAGGGGAGGCACGTGCAACTAGAGGATGGGAAAAGGCTTTGTTGGCGATGGCAAAAGACTTTGAGATGCTGCAATGTCAAGGAGCCGGAATTTCTTTTAGCTCAGAGAAGAAAGGATTTAGGAGGTTCAAGAAGAGAATGTGTCTTCAGCTGTTATTTGAGGAGCTGTTATGTGGACCTATTGTTTGGCCAGAGATAGCAGAACTAGAAACCATTAATGGGTGGAAGTTGCAGGGAAACGTCCTAATTGTTTCTCCCGAAATGGAATGAACTGCCCTCTTACTGAAGCTAAGGGCTTGCCCTCTTACTGAAGTTGTTTGGTTTGGTTTTTCAGGAGAAAACTGGAGGGAGGGAAGGGATTAGGGATTAAAGCCTGGAGACGGGTGGATCAAGATGGGCTGGAGAAAGGAAGGATGCTCATAAGTAGGGGAAGCTCAGCCACAGGTGGGTGACTGACTTAGTTATCCAATGGGCATTTTAACTCCACAGGATGCCGGGAAAACTAGAGTGAGGGGTTTATCTCCCCGGAGCCCTTTGGTCATTTCTGGAAAACCAAGACCATTTGAACCAAGCAGCCCCCTACCAAGCCCTGTTTCTTCCCAAGGGGAAGCTTCTTTTAAAATAATAATAATAATAAATGCCGGAGGCTGGGACATTTATTTGGAAAGTCACTAAGCAGTTGGTAAACTTCATTTCTGTGTGAGGAGCTGAGAAAAGAGGCAGGCTGGGAAGGAAAACAGGCAGCAGAGCTCCGCAGAGAAGGGTTAACAACCAAAACAAGAAAGGCATCCGACTTTTGCAAGGGAGGTCCAGAAAGGCACCCATATAACCACTCCAACCTCTCCAAGATGAAGCAAGTGAATGGGTCTGGGCAGAGAGACCCAGGCTCAGAAAGAGCGTTGGGGGCGGGGAGGGGCACTATCAGCTTCTTTGCCTCTTCTCTCCCTTCCGCCTCATGCCCTAAGGGGGCACTTGGGGCTCCCCAGTAACGCCCTGGGCTGCCTGGATGCTGAGACCTACTGTTCTTCGAGTATCCTTGAAGTGCCAGGAAGAAAGAGAAAGGGGAGGAGTGTAAGGTCTGACGACTTGAAGGGGGGTTGGGGGGAGGGGGGAGTCCTCGAACCTCCAAACAGACATCTCTGGGAAAGGAGGGGGCGTTTCCCCTACACTCCACTAGCATCAGATCAGGTTGTCTAGCAAAAAGAAAGCTGCCGTCCGAACTCGGGCTTTAGAGAGGCACAGTATGAGCTTTGGAGCGCCCGCCTTCCCATCACCACCACCTGAGCTGCTGGGACATCCGCTGGATCAACACCAGACACCCACCTGTCCTCACCCAGCCTTTGGCGGAATGGGACACGAGCGGCGGCCGTTAGCGCCCAAAAGGGGCCAAGTCTATGCCAGCTAGCCTTTAGGCACTTGGCAAAAGGGATAGCCGGAGCCAGCTAATCCTGACCCACAAACGCTCCCGGAGCCCCGCCACTTGCCCACTTGGAGATCTCTCTCCGATGCCTACTTTTCCCCTGGAAGGAGTTTCCCCTACCCTACCCCCAGGACAGGAACCTGGGAGGTGGACCAAGGCCTGGGACCTTTTCCCGTTAATACAGACAACCAGAGGCCGAAGCTTCCCGTGCCAGAGCCCAGGGCGCGTCCGACGGTCATTCCCCCACCCCCAGTTCCCCACAAACACACACACACACACACACACCGCACACACGCGCGCACAACACAGAATACTCAAGGGCACAGGGGCTGACCCCGGCTGCGCTTCCCGCCTCTCTCTCTGCCTTGGCTCTACTACCCAGAGAGACCTAGAAAAGGCGGCCCAGCCCCCTCCAGCACAGAGGGCAACTAGGGCGCTGCCCACGCCGCCCCCCTCCTGGGCCCTCCCGGTGCCCAGCCTCCAGCCCAAGTGCTCAGCTCGATGCAATCACTGCCCCCACCCCCGCTACCCTAGGCGCACGCAGTCTCCCCAGTGCCCCTAGTCTAGGGGACTGTCCATCTCGCCCCCTCCCGTGCTGGGGCCCAGATCCTCCTGCAACCTCCCCAACCATCCCTCCATGACAACCTGGCGCAGCTCCCTCTCCTGCCCTGCCCAGCCCGTGCCCGCTACCCTTCCTCTTCTCCCTCCTCCCGCAAGCGGATCTCGAGCGCTGCCTCTGCCCCAGGGCCCGTGCCCAGCTTCTTCCTCCTCCCGCTCACCATCCCTATGCCCCGCGCCCGTGCACCACGGGTGCTTCCCACTCACCTGACATGTCCTCGTCGTTCTCCATCTCCTCTTCCTCCTCCTCGGGCAGCTGCGGCGGCTCCTCCTCTGTGCCCAGCGGGCCCCGCATGCCCGGCACGGGGGGGAGGGGAGGGGAGGTGGGAGCCCCCCCCCGCGGGGCGCGGTGCCAGGCTTAACCCGTGCGCTGCCGGAGCTGCGGGCGCGGCGGGCGAGGCCGGCTTGGCGAGAAGATGGCGGCTACCCGTACCCCCCC